>NW_007252688.1:153748-171899 GCF_000164805.1 Carlito syrichta
CATCTTTACAATAAATCAAAAAAAAAAAAAAAATCAGCCGAGCGTGGTGGCGCACGCCTGTAATTCCGGCTACTTGGAAGGCTGAGGCGGAAGGATCCCCGGAGCCCAGCAGGTCGAGGCTGCGGTGGCCGGGAGCGGCCACTGCACTCCAGTCTGGGCGACAGAGTGAGACTCCAACTCAAAAAAAAAAAAAGAAATGAAATGATAACAATTTTAAGTACTCCTTTCTTTTGGCTGTGTAAACTTTCATATTAGGTATATAATCTAAAGAGAAAAAAAGCATGAAAGACCCTGAAAGATCCTAACAGGAGAAAGAGGGGGGGAAAGTACCAATTGCCTTGATAAATTTGTCTTTCTCAGCACATTGGTTAAGATTTGGATTTCTTTCTTAAAGAATTTGTTTTTAGAAGTTCACATTTTAGCACTGAGAACCTCTGGCTTGTATGAGATGATGTCAGCTTGTCTCTTTCTGCTCTCCTTCACTAAGCACAGGAAATAAATCCTGACATAATTCACAAGAGAGATATAAAAAAGAACTCAAAAAGGATGAAGACAAACTAGTTAGGAACTCAGGACAGGAGGAACAATATAGTAGCAGGGCACCTTGTGATGTCCACCCATAGAAGCAAAATACCCAGGTCACAAGTCCCAGACCTAGCAACAGAAGGCATCCCAGGTATGCTCATCCTTCTGCAGGATTGAATGAGAATCTTGCCAACAATGCCAGGCAAACCCAACTCCACTGGCAAAAGTAATCAATAAACAACTGAGGAAAAATTATCCTTCACTACTTCCCACTTGGTCTGAGACACCCCATCCCAACATGCCAAGAGTCATAGGGAAACCTCAGGTACCAGGAGGAGAGATCCCTCAACAAGTGCCTACCCAAAAAAGCCTACTTTACACCCAACAGACAGAAGAGATCCTTCAACAAAAAGCACCTGGCCTGGGAAAAATCACCTGCTTTTTCCTGCGGACCAAAGACTCTCTTCTCACACTTAAAGGCAACAGGCATCCCAGACAGAGAAAATTTCCTTTGGTTGCTATCTCAAGCATCACTAGAAAGGACTTCTGGGAGCATGGATGGCATGAGATAAAGCAAGAAGACCAAAACAGAGTGGCAAAGACTCTGACAATTGTCATTAGAACAGCCAACAAAGGCAGGATGGGACCTATGTGCTAAACCTAAACTAGTGAATAACTGCAAAGATTAAATAAATAAATAAATAGGATCTAGATTTTAAGATCTAAATATCAGAATAAAAATGAAAACCACCCATTATATTAAGAATCAGGAAAATCACAAGTTGAATAAAAAAAGATAATAAAGTGATACACAAAGATGAATCAGATGTTGAAATTATGGAGGATTATAAATGAACCAGCCTAAACATAATTCAGCAAGCAATGATAAATTATTTTGAAACAAATAAAAAAATAGAAAATTTCAGCAAAAAAAGTGAAGTTATAAAAAAGAACTAAATTAATATTGTAGACTGAAAATTATGGTAATGAAAATTAAAAAATAAAACTCACTGGATGAGTTCAACAACATAATGGAAAAAGCAAAGAAAACAGAGAATAAACTCAGAGAACCTGAGTATTGATAGAATTCTCCCAATCTGAGCAACAAAAGAAGCAGAGTAGAAAAAAAATTGACAAACCCTCAGAAACCTGTGGGACAATAACAAAATCCTCACATTAATATAATTGGGTTCTTAAAAGCAGAGAATAAAGAGTGAGATTGAAGAGTATTCACAGAAATAATGGCTAGAAACTTCCAAAATTTAGCAAAAGTCATAAACATATAGATTCTAGATGGTAGTCAAATTCTCTATGATAAACTCAAAGAAATCCAAGCCAAAATCGATCATAATTAAACATTTAAAAACAAAAGATAAATAAGCCACCTAGAAAGCAGCCAGAGAAAGTACATATTACCTTTACAGGAACAGCAATTTGAATGATAGCAGAAAATTATCTATAATGAACCAGAGGAGGTGATGCAACAATTTTCAAGTGCTCAAAGAAAAGAACTGTTAATCATGAATTCTATAGTCAGTGAAACTATCCTATAGAAATGAAGGGAAACAAACATCCTCAGATGAAGAGAAGCTAAAAAAGAAAAAATAAATTGCTAGCAGCCCTATCCTTAACAAATTGCTAAAGGAAGATCTTCAAAAAGAAAGGATATGATAAAAGAAAGAAACTTGGAGTTTTAGAAAGCAAGAAAATATGAATAAATGCAATAGAATATCCTCCTTATAAGTTTTCTAAATGAGTTGTAATATTTGCAACTAAAATTTTAATACCATTTGATACTGAAGATGATATTTAAGAGCGGGGATCTTTACCCTCAAGTAAAAGAACTGAAATGGAAAGAAGTTTTCTGCTCTTCGCTCAACGTGGTAAGATATTGACACCATTTATATACATATTACAATACACATGTATATTGCAATAACCAGAATAATTACCAAAAAGTACCACTTACAGGTTATACACAGTTAGCCAAATATTTAGTTTTCAAGATCTCCATGAAAACTTTCAGCCCTATTCATATGCCTAATATTTATGATTTCTTTATGGTCCAAATGAAGCACCTTTTCTTTCTTAAGTTTTCTATTGTCACCCCAATGTTTGAAGATATGATAAAAGAAAGAAACCTGGAACTTTAGGAAGCATGAAAGAACAACTTAAAAAGCAGAAACATGAGTAAATACAATAAACTAGTCTCCTTATGAGTTTTTGGTGTTTTTTTTTTTTTGAGTTGAAGTCTCACTCTGTTGCCCAGACTGGAGTGCAGTGGCCGCTCCCGGCCACCGCAGCCTCGACCTGCTGGGCTCCAGTGATCCTTCCGCCTCAGCCTTCCAAGTAGCTGGAACTACAGGCGCGCATTACCACGCCTGGCTAATTTTTGATTTATTGTAGAGATGAGGTCTCGCCAAGTTGCCCAGGCGGGTCTCGAACCCGCAGGCTCAGGCAATCCACTCACCTTGGCCTCCCAAAGACGCGGGATTACAGGCTGAGCCACCGAGACCGGCCATGAGTTTTCTAAATGAGTTGTGATACTGGCTATTTTTAGTGAAATTCTATTAAAGACAAAATTGTCCCACTCAGCACAATGATACTGCATGATATTATAAGTTATCTGTTATTGTATGTATGTCCTATCTTCCACATTCGTTTGGAAATTTCTGATTGTTGTAAAATACCTTTTTGAACCCTTTGGGCTTATCATGATGTGAAGTATGAACATAATCTGTGTTCAATAAACGTGTGATAACTAAAGAATGATGAATATTAGTGTTTGAACAAAACCCTAAATATTATTTAATTAAAATACTTCAAATTTCAAAAATGAGAAAACTGAAACCATAGAATTACTGACAAGACTATAGAATTTAACTATAAAAAGTAAATAATGCACAATACATAAAACTTTAATAGTGAGGAAGGATCTTAGCAGGGTACCTAATAATGGTCCAGTTACACTTAATTCAGGTGACATCAGACCCAGCAGATGTTAGTTGGTTTAAGTCTTGCCATCTGAGACTTAGAAGAAGTTGAAAAGCTTAAATCATCAGCTTAACATGACAAAATCTGAAAAGACAAGAACAGATTGTAAAGTGGCCATTTCTTCTGTAAGCAAAATTAGCCCAAACTACTATTTTTAAGTGACTTATATATAAAGAATGCTATAAAGATATTATACTTCACATTCAAAAAATACCTGTATAAATGACATGTTCTCCCACTTAGTTATAAATAAAATTGGGGAAGTTTTGGAAATCTAAGGTATAGCATGGTTACTAAAGTTAATAATGGGCCAGGCTCGGTGGCTCAGCCTGTAATCCCGCGCCTTTGGGAGGCCGAGGTGAGTGGATTGCCTGAGCCCGCGGGTTCAAGACCCACCTGGGCAACTTGGCGAGACCTCATCTCTACAATAAATCAAAAATTAGCTGGGCGTGGTAGCGCGTTCCTGTAGTTCCAGCTACTTGGAAGGCTGAGGCCGAAGGATCACCGGAGCCCAGCAGGTCGAGGCTGCGGTGGCTGGGAGCGGCCACTGCACTACAGTCTGGGCGACAGAGTGAGACTTCAACTCAAAAAAAATAAAAATAAAATGAAGTTAATAATGTTCTATTGTATATTTAAAATTTGTTAAGACAGTAAATCCTATGTTCTCACTGCAAAACACAAATGGTAATTATGTGAAGTGATGAATATATTAGCTAGACTATGACAATAAATTCACAGGGAATATGTATATTAAATCATCATATTGTACACCATCAATATATATACAATATTTATTTACCAATTATTTACCAATAAAAACAAATAAATAATACAAATAAGTAGATTTAGACTTGTTCATTTGCTTCTAATTATCAGATCATGCACCGCATTACTCTTAAAGGGAATTAATTTTAAATAAGTTGAATTAATTTTAAATATGATTGTTATCAAAAGACAGAATTTCCTTCCACCCCATAAACTAGACTTATGAATTATGGTGTGTAAACAATATTGTTGGAAACAGTTTTTAATCAAGTACCTAGCACATCAAATTACTCAAAAAAGAGGCAATAAAGAATGAGAACATAGAAACATTCATTTACATAAAAAAGTGATGATCCATATATAAAGCAGACAAAAGAATAGGTAAAATATTTGCTGAATGCAAAAGAAATCACTGGAGCCAATATTCAAGTTTTCTGAATGGATGCAGATTTCGATTTTACTTCTGTTGAAGGACTGACCCAGCACATTAGTTATAAAAGATGTTGCTCACAAAACTCTTGTATCCAGTTTTGTGATATGTGAAAGAGGGATACAAACCAAAGCAAAATGAGACTAAGCCTCAGAGTGGAAACATCTACATGTCTGTCTTTGAATAAATAGATAAATGCTAATTGTGAGTTACACTTTGCATCAGGTTTTCAGTCGAAATTAAAAACAAATAATATAATGCTGAGAAATAGCAAGTGAGAAACTGAATCTAAGACACAATGTGATTTATATGATTAATATCATTAACCAAAAGACACAATGTGATTTATATGATTAATATCATTAACCAAAAGCATTGTCTACATTTTCATGTGCTTTGATCAAAGCATTTGACCAAATCATGCAAAAGAAAATATAACTAGTAGAAGCACAGAAAAACAATCCAAAGACTTTCTCCCTCACCTGCACTACAGATATTTAAATAAAAGCTATCTAAATAATTTTTTGCAGAAAGTTAATTTTTATTTTAAAAAAAACTATATAGAGAGAATTACTAACATGAGGCTTTTAAATGTCACTCACTTTCTACACATGTTATTTACTACAATATAACTTAAGCCAGAACTGACTTAGATTCCTCTGGGTAGATGTTGGTACCCGCTGAAGAAGTCTGAGCTAGGTAAGTGTTAATTACTTCCCTATCTATCAAATCATGAGGAATGCCACACAAGAGCCACAAGTCTGCCAAACAAGCATTTACCAACTAAATATTTATTAGCAATCAGTCACAAAAAGTGGTCTATTATAGCCTATTCTATAAAATAGATAAAGCTCCAGACTTCTATCTTTTAGAATCTTCTAGTCATCAGATTACATAAATTACTTATTTATGACAAATATCCAAATCCATAGGCAAGATTCTTGTATTTTAAAAGCTGAGATCAAGCAACCAGTATCCCCAAGATTACTTGGCTGCCTATGAGATCATTTGGGGATTTGACCTCCAGTGTTATGACTACTACAGGCTGAACGTAGAAACTTTAGTTCCTATCCATGCATAGGTGGATGTTTTAGTTCCCATCCGATCCTATATTTAGAATTTCCTTAAGGTCACCCAAAAAAGCCCATTTATAAAATGCAACATGCTAAGTAATCGTTCATCGTTTTCAACAAAAAAAAATCCAATTCTGATATTCAACGTGCTAATTAGAAAATTAGCAAGATTGATGGAAATACATGAAATAAAACTGCTCAGAATAGCCAATTCTGAAGTCATGCATTTCCTGATTAAAATCTCCCTAAACCCAAACACCCTAAACATCTGATTCGAACCTAGGTAACAAACATATAACTTCACATTGTGTGTGCTGAGCAGTTATAGTAAATTATATTAATCATAACAGCATCATTACTTGTTCTAAAAATAACTTATGCAAGCTACGGAAAAAATTTAAAACACAAAGAAATTTGGATACAAAATTAAAAATATACTAATAATTATAACTTTACCCCCAGGTATAGCATAATTACTGTTAACATTTTTTATATTTTGGCATTCAGCAAAATACACATACACACACACACACACACACACACTCATATATTTTGGCATATACGAATATAATCAAACACACATAAATACAAAAGTAAGCACTAAGTGAATACAGTTTTCAACATCCTTTGTATACAAAGAATTCCATATTAATATGTAAATTGTATACAAAGGATGCCATATTAATATGCAAATTGTGTCACCATCTTATGAACACCACGTGTATTTGCAGAACCTTGAGACCTCTTTCGAGAATTTATCATTGACTCCATTATTTCTTGAGTCCCTAGGAGTTTGTCATAACTCCATTTAGTTTTTTAATTTTAGATTCCTGGTGTAAACATGTTAGTTTGTTACATGGATATATTGCATATTGATGGGTGTTAGAATTCAGGTGACTCATTCCCCAATAGTTAACACTGTACCCAGTAGGTAATTGATGAACTTAATTCCCCTCCCCATCTCTCCGCTCTTAGTGTCCCAGTGTCTATTATTTCCATCTTTAGGGCCATTTAGCTCCCACATATAAGTGAGAACATGCAGTATTTGGTTTTCTGTTTCTGAGTTAGTTCACTTAGGATGATGTTCTCCAGTTCCATCCATGTTGCTTCAACTGACATAATTCTGTTCTTTATTATGCCTACATTGTATTCTATGGTGTATTTGTACCACATTTTCTTTATCCAGTCAATCTTTGATGGGCACTTATGTTGGAACCATGACTTTGCTCTAGTGAATAGTGCTGCAATGAACATGAGTACAGGTATCTTTCATATATTGATTTTTTTCTTTGGGTAGACACCTAGTAGTGGGATTGCTGAGTTGAATCGTAGTTCTATTTTTAGTTATTTGAGAATCTCCACACTGTTTTTAATAGAGGCTGAACTAGTTTACAATCCTGCCAACAATGTATGAGCACTCCCTTTGCTCCACATCCATGCCAACATCTGTTGTTCTTTGACTTTTTAAAAACAGCCATTCTGAATATTGTAAGATGACAGTCATTGTGGATTTAATTTGCATTTCTCTTATGAGTGGTGATTTTGAGCATCTTTTCATGTTTGTTACCTGCTTGTATGTCTTCTTTTGAGAAACATCTATTCATGTCCTTTGCCTACTTTTTGACAGAGTTGTTTGTTTTATTCATATTGAGCTGTTGGAGTTCCTTGAAAATTCTGGATATTAGAACTTTGTATGAGGCAAAATTTGCAAATATTTTCTCTATTCTCTAATTTTCTGCTCATTTTGTTGATTATTTTTGCTGTACAGAAGTTTTTAAGTTTAAAGTCCCATTTTTCTTTTCTTTTCTTTTCTTTTTCTTTTTTTTTTTTTTTTGGTCACATTTGTATTTGAGGTCTTCATCATGAATTATTTGCCTAGGTCAATGTCCAGAAGAGGGGGTTTTTTAGGTTATCTTCTAGGATTTTTAAGTTTCAGGGTTACATTTAAGTCTTTTATCCATCTTGAGTTAATTGTTATATGTGATGAGAGGTAGAAGTCCATTTTCATTCTTCTGCATTTGCTTAACCAATTATCCCAGAACCACTTATTAATAGGATATACTTTCCCCATTGTTTATTCTTGTTGGCTTTGTCAAAGATCAGTTGGTTGTAAGAATGCAGATTTATTTCTGGGTTTTCTACTCAGTTTTATTGATCTGCCTTTTCTTTTTTAACAGCACTGTGTTATTTTAGTTACTAAAGTCTTATAGTATAATTTGAAGGCAACATGATGCCTCCACATTTGTTTTTTACTTAAAATTGTTTTGGCTATTTAGGCTCTCTTCTGGTTCCATATGAAAAATTGGCTTGTTTTTTTCTAGTTCTGTAAAAAATAATATTGGTATTTTGTTAGAGATTTTATTGAATCTGTACATTGCTGTGGGCGGTATGGTTATTTTAATGATATTAGTTCTTTCAACCCGTGAGCATGGGATGTTCTTCCATTTGTTCATGCTGTCCACAATTTCTTTCTTCAGTTTTTTTGTAGTTCTCTTAGTAGAGAGCCTTTACTTCCTTGGCTAAATGTATTCCTAGGTGTTCATTTTGTGTGTGTGTGTGTGTGTGTGTGTGTGTGTGTGTGTGTGTGTGTGTATTGTAAATGGGATTAAGCTCTTGATTTGGTTCTAGGCTTGAGAATTATTCATGCATATAAATGCTACCAAATTTTGTACATTGATTTTTATATCCCAAACTTTACTGAAATGGTTTGTCAGCTCTAGAAGTCTCTTGGAGGAGTCTTTGGCATTTTCTAGGTATACAATTATGTCATCAATGTACAGAGATAGTTTTATTCATTTCTTGTTGATTTAGATGCCTTTTACTTCTTTCTTTTGCCTACTTGCTCTTACTAGGACTTTCAGTACTATGCTGAGCAGGATTGGTTATGTCCATTTTTATTACTCTGTTTTCATTTTTTTCTTATCATTTGGTTTAGACAATTTACCTTACCTCTGTCTATTAATTCTCATCTCCAGAATGTATTTCTCACCACAGGGCTACTGTGACCAACACTATAATATTAGAGGAGATTGACTGATTGATTGTGTCACTTATTCACTCATTAAATAGACACATATTTATTCAATCCCTATATTTCATGTACCTTTCCAAGATCTGGGGCTGTATCAGAGAAAAAAACAGAAACATATCCATTATGTTATGAAACTCATATTCTGTGTGATTGGGGTGTACAGGAGGTTTGGCAATAAATGAAGTACCAGTATAACAGATATCATCTTACCCAGTGACAAGTAATAAAGAGAAAAACATAAAGGAAAGAAGTGTAGTAGAAAATGTTGTGATTAAGGAAATTGCAAATAAATAAGATGAACAAGGGAAACCATACAGAGATGAGATCTGAGTAAAATCCTGAGTAAAATCCTTTAGGAAGTTAGGGAGTGAAACATGTGAAACATCTTGTTATCTTTTTTTTTTTAATTTTCATTTTTTAATAGACTTTATTTTTTGGAACAGTTTTAGGTCTCAGCAAAATTGAATGGGAGGTACAGAGATTTCCCATATACTCCCCACCCCCACACATGCATAGCTTTATCCATTACCAACATCCCCCCACTGGAGTAGTACCTTTGTTACAAATGATGAGCCTACACTGAATCATTATCAGTCAGTTTATATTGGGGTTTACTCTCCGTTTTGTACGTCCTATAGGTTTGGATAAATGCATAATGACACATAGCCACCATTATAGTATCATGAAGAGTAGTTTCACTATCCTAAAAATGCTCTGTGCTCCACCTATTCATCCCTCTCCATCCTTAACCCTTGACAGCTACTGGCTTTTTAATGTCTCCATAGTTTTGCCTTTTCCACTAATTTTGGCGAAGATGTAGGGCAACAGAAACTCTCATTCATTGCTGGTGGGAATACAAAATGGTACCATTTTGGAAGATACTTTAGTAGTTTCTTACAAAACCAAACATACTCTTACCATACAAGCTAGCAACCATGCTCCTTGTTATTTACCCAAGTGAACTGAAATCAAGTACACACAAAAGTCAGCACACAGATGTTTATAGAAGTTTTATTCATAAGTGCCAGAACTTGGAAGCAACCAAGATGTCCTTCAATAAGTGAATGTAAATAAACTGCAGTACATTCACACAATGGAATATTATTCAGTGCTATAAAGAGCTACCGAACGTGAAAAGAAATGAAGAAAACTTAAATGCCTATTACCAAGTAAAATAATTCATCTGAAAAGTTTACATACTGTACAGTTGCAACAATATGACATTCTGGAAAAGGCATCTTGTTATCTTGATGGAAAGTGCACAAACAAAGGCTCAGAGTCCAGCATGTGCTTGTTGGATTCAAGAAATAACAAACAAGTGTGTGTGGTTGGAGCAAAATGAATTGGGGATTAGTAGAGCAAGGTGAGGTCAGAGAAAATAGGGATCCAATTCACACAGGACTTTGTTAGCCTTGAGCAACTTTGGTTTTTAGCTAAATAAGTAGAAAGCCATTTTCATCAGACAAGAGACATTTGCCGGGTTTTTTCCTAAGAAGACCATTCTGGTTTCTGTATGAGAATATAAAGAAGGGGAAAAAGGCAAAATGGAAAACTATTAGAATAATCAAAGCAAGAGAAGATGTGAACATAAACTAAGCTGGTAACAGTGAAGGTGGCAAGGAGTGAACGGATAATTATATAATATATAATATAATTTGAAGGTAGTATCAATGGAATGTACGAATAGATCAGATAAGTGACTTAAAAGGAAGTAAAAAGTATGTTTAATTTCAATATTTTTGGTATGATTTAAGGAAAGGAGCTACCATTCGTGGAAATTAAGAAGACCGTGTTAAAGGCATGAGACTTTGTGAGATTACCAAGAAAGGAAGAGAATGCAGATAAAATAAGAAGAGGTTCACAGACTAAACTTCAGGGATTTCTAAAGTTTTAAGTCAGGAATATGAGAAGAATCCAGTAAAGAGGACTGAGAAGAAGCAACCAGAGACCTGAGAGAAAAATCAGGAGAATGTGACTTTCTTCTCCCTCTACAGACTTCTCATTAATTCCCCAGAGCATAACTGAGATTAGTTTTTATGTGTTATGCAACTTCACTAAAAACTCAATAGTAAGAAAATTCAAGTTATAAACAGGAGTGAGATAAAAATGGCTGCATTACTTCATGATAGACATGGCCTCAAGTGCAAAGTTACTCTTATGAGGTGCTGTGGTATCTAGGTAATCATTATCTACGACCTAGCCCACTTGTATGCAGAAAAAAAATGCTCTTTCCTCATTGGCTGAAAACAGAAGCATATCCAGATTCCCTGAAAATAAGACCAGAGAGGAAGTGAAACCAAAGGGAGATATGAATTACATTATAATATCAGTCTAACACTCAAGTCCAAGACCTCATTTCATAAAATTCAGGCTATATCTTTTCTCACACAGATTAACAGTAGAAGTTATTCTTTCTTCATCCTGCACCTGTAGACCTTCATTTATGGGCCTACTTTTAGAATAATCATTTAGAACATAGTAGACAGCATGAGTATTCACCATAAGGCTAGAATTCACAGAGTAGAAGTGTTGTCTTCTATTTCCTCATGCTAAGTTAGAAAGTAAAAAGGAGGAGAATGGCTTTGAGAGTTGACATTGCTGCAAAATTCCACTGTGTTGTCTGTTTTTTGGGGGTTTTTTTGAGTTGGAGTCTCACTCTGTTGCCCAGACTGGAGTGCAGTGGCCGCTCCTGGCCACCGCAGCCTCGACCTTCTGGGATCCGGCGATCCTTCCGCCTCAGCCTTCCAAGTAACCGGAATTACAGGCATGTGTTACCACACCCGTCTGATTTTTTTATTTATTGTAGAGATGAGGTCTTGCTGCCCAGGCAGGTCTCGAACCCGCGGGCTCAGGCAATCCACTCACCTCAGCTTCCCAAAGGCGCGGGATTACAGGCTGAGCCACCGAGCCCGGCTTGTGTTGTCTTTAATATCATCATATAGAGATATCACTTTTCTAGTTGGGTCCATCTTTATTGAGTACTTCTTCCAGATTTATATGAAGATGATGATTTAACTTCTGTCCTACAGTCTTATGGCCCTTGACTACTGATCTCCTGTAAGCTAGATCATAAACATCATCACAGGAACAAGCCAAACTTTGCAGCCATAAATTTATATCTAGGAAAGACACTTTCATCCACTGAAAACATACTCTTCAGAGGTACATCAGTATACCTCCGAAGGAATCACTATTTTGAGAGGCCCTAGGTAAAATTCTTCTTAGGTTTAGCTGCTCTTGATATTCACCATATGCTTAATGCTCCATTTTCCCTCTTTCATTGGAAAAAAAGATGAAAAATTAGTACTGTTATTTTCCATAAGTAAAATAAGTTTTTTGAACAGTTTTTAAAGAGAAAAATTGCCTGATTGTAATAAATGAGCATATAATGTTTGGAAGGTTGCGGTGAGAAATCACTTTTCAAAATTCATGCTTGCTTACTGTTTAATGTTACTTCTAAAGTGCATCCATTCATTCATTAACTTATGCCAGGCACTCTTCTTAGCACCAGGGCTAATACAGTGAACAAAACAGAAAAAAAAAATCCCCTTTTCCTTCTAGATTGTGTTTTAGTAGAGAGAGGAAAGCGCCTAGGAATCTGTCTTCAATGAGGTAATAGTTAGGAGTGGAACTCACAGCAGGCATTCATTTATGCATAAAAATAGATGAAGAGAGAGGTGTTGTATCCCTGGCCCTAATTGAGTTAAGAAGAAAGTGAACTGTTCTTTCTCACTCTAGGGCAGTACAGCAATAGACTGTTGATGACCTGGCAGAAAATGGAAAATCTGCTAACTTCTACAGGAGCAGAAGATCCATTTCTGATATCCTAACTTTGTATCCAGCCACTGGGTCTCAGTTTGCAGAAAAGAGAAAATATCTATCCAAAAGTGCTCAGCTGTCAGAGAAAACAAAAAGCAATCAGAAGACTCTGGACAGAATCCTAAAGGAGAAGATTTTGCCAGAAGATGGCAGATTAATGTGCAGAGACAGTCATGGGAACTGCACCAGCAATGTTCTGTGTTTTACGATAACTTATTTGTCACAGAGTGAAGGCTATATGAAGGTTGGGAAGATGTGGCACCTTTGTTACCCACAAAACTCCACCTGAGAAAGTCTCTATCCAAATATCAAAAAAATCAGAATGGAAACCTGAAATAACCAAGAAAGAAAACAGTGAGGGATCCATCCTGGATTACATCAAAAGAGAGATGATGATATTCTGTCTCAGAGTTAATATAAATGCTAAATAAGGATTTTTGACATAAAAAAGACATATGGCAAGTACATTCTCAGAATATTTTGGAATTAACTGAACTAAAATATCAAAGAAAAACCTTATATTTGAGGCTGCAAAGAAAGGGAAAAATAAAAGTGTTTCAAAGTTTTCTTAGGGTAAGAGAAAGGAGTATAGGAAATCATATTATTACAAAGGTATGCCCTATCTAGTCTGAGGAGAAACAGTTTGAAATCTGTTGTCAAGTAAATAGTTGCTTTATTTCTATAATATAGTACAGATATAATCATATTTATATGATTATGAGCACTGGAAAAAAGAAGGGAAGAGGTAAGAACAAATAGAATAGCTGTGTAATATATCATCCAAACAAGAGCATCTTTAAGAGTGAAAGGGAGCTGGACTCGATGGCTCAGCCTGTAATCCCACGCCTTTGGGAGGCTGAGGTGAGTGGATTGCCTGAGCCCGCAGGTTCGAGACCTGCCTGGGCAGCGAGACCTCATCTCTACAACAAATCAAGAAATCAGCCAGGTGTGGTAGCGCATGCCTGTGATTCCAGCTACTTGAAAGGCTGAGGCGGAAGGATTGCCGGAGCCCAGAAGGTCGAGGCTGCAGTGGCCAGGAGCGGCCACTGCACTCCAGTCTGGGCGACAGAGTGAGACTCCAACTCAAAAAAAAAAGAAGTGAAAGGGGGTTTTATTCATGATTAACCTGGTATGGTAATGATTGCCTTACCAAAGGGACTGTTAGGGAATAATCTAGAATTATGACTAACCAACCTATACATATTTATACGTGTGTGTGTGTGTGTGTGTGTGTGTAACTCAGAGAGCAATGTTAACCAGTCAAAAAAAAAAAAGAAGAATGAGGTAGCCCAAAGCAAAAAGGTTAGAACAAAGAATAAAATCAAGTATATTGGGCTTTATATATCTGTAAGCAGAAAAAGAAATTCTATTCAAAGACAGATAGTTACATTGGTTTAAAATAACAGCTGTTTACAAAAATCACCTTTTTTAAAATTGTCAAAAAAGAAAGACTGAAATAGTGGAGTGGGCATATAGCTATCAAGAAGAAGAAAACAAAAGGAAGCATGAGTAACACTGCTAAAAATCAAACAAAATAAAATTCAAATCAAAAGCACTAAAAATGATAAAAAGACATCATATAGTGAGGAGAAAATAGGCACCCTGAATGAATGAAAAAGCACAAAACAGAAGAGCAGTTATATAAATAAAACAGCTCTTATGTAAACCAAGACCACTCAGAAATAATATAACTCTAGTAAGGGATTTTAATACAGAACTTGAGAAGTCTAGAAAAATAAATAAGAGAGGACACATAATTAAATAGAACAACAAACAAACCTAAATTAATAGATAAGTAGACTCTTATAATATGTGCATCACTACACACCTCCAAATGAGTTTATGAAATGTTTAACAACTTAACCTTGTATTTTGCTACAAAGAACAATTTAGCAAGGTACATATTTTCCAGTCTATTTTCTCTGGTGGAATCCAATAAATTAGAAATGTGTAATATAATTCAGATAAAAGATAATAGCTTCATTGTCCAAGTAAAAAAGAAAAAGATATGTGTAATATAATCAAATATATTAGTTGTTTTGGTATTTAAAAGCAGCAGGTATTGGTATAAGAACAGACACATAGAACAATGGAACAGAAGAGAATTCAGAAATAAACCCAAATACCTACAACCAACTGGTCTTTGATGAAGCAGGTAAAACCAAACACAGGGGAAAGGATACCCTATTCAACAAATGGTGCTGGGAAAATTGAATAGCTACATGCAGAAAAATGAATCTTGATCCCTATGTTTCCCCATATACAGAAATTAACTCAGGATGGATTAGACTTACATGTCAGGCCTGAAAATATAAAAATCCTAGAAGAAAATCTAGGAAAACCCTTATGAACTTCAGCCTAGGCAAATAATTTATGGCTAAAATCTCAAAAGTAAATGAAACTAAAAAAATAAATAAATAAGTGGGACAAATTAGAAAGCTTCTACTCAACAGAGCAAAAAGGCAACCTGCGGAATGGAAGAAGATATGCACAAACTATACATCTTTCAAAGAACTAATATTCAGAATCTACAAAGAACTCAAACAAATCAGCAAGAAACATACAAATAACCCAATTAAAAAGTGAGCAAACAACATGAATAGACATCTCTCAAACAAAGATATACAAATGGCCAAAAAACATATGAAAAAATGTTCAACATCACTCATTAATGCAAATAAAAACCACAATGAAATACCACCTTGAGCCAGGCTCGGTGGCTCAGCTTGTAATCCCACACCTTTGGGAGGCTGAGGTGAGTGGATTGCCTGAGCCCATGGGTTCAAGACCCACCTGGACAACTTGGCGAGACCTCATCTCTACAATAAATCAAAAATTAGCCGGGCCTGGTAGCGTGTGCCTGTAGTTCCAGCTACTTGGAAAGCTGAAGTGGAAGGATTGCCGGAGCCCAGCAGGTCAAGGCTGCTGTGGCCGGGAGCGGCCACAGCACTCCAGTCTGGGTGACAGAGTGAGACTCCAACTCAAAAAAAAAAAAGAAAGAAAGAAATACCACCTTGTATCAGTCAGATGGCCATTATCAAAAAATCAAAAAACAATAGATGCTACCACGAATTCACAGAGAAAAGGGAACACTTATAAACTGTTGGTGGGAATGTAAATTAGTACAACCTCTATGGAAAGCGACATGGAGATTACTCAAAGAACTAAAAGTAGATCCAGCAATTCCACTACTAGGTATCTACGCTAAGAAACAGAGGTCATTGTATAAAAAAGACATCTACACCCATATGTTTATCACAGCACAATTCACAAATGCACAGATATGGAATCTAAATGACCATCAGCTAATCAGTAGATAATAAAAATGTGGTATATATACACCATTGGATACTATGCAGCCATTAAAAAAAATGAATCATGTCCTTTGAAGCAACATGAATAGAGCTGGAGATCATCACATTAAGTGAACTAACTCAGAAACAGAAAACCAAACACTGTATGTTCTCACTTATATGTGGGAGCTAAATTGTCACGATGATAGAAATAATAGAAACTGGGGACACCAATAAAAGGGGAGGGGAGGGGTATTAGGGTTCAGAAACTACCTATGGGGTATGCACAATGTTCACTATCTGGGGAATGGACAACCTGACTCCCAATCCTCACCACTACACAATATGTTCATGTAACGAATATGCATGTGTACCTCCTGAAACTAAAACAAGAAAATAAAAATCTTGTTCCAAACTGTTAGGTATTATAGAAGAAGCAAACATTAATAACACAAGAACTGTGCTCAGAAGGAAATAGCTATAAAGTCTCCATGAAGGGGTCCAGCCCCACAAGGGTCGTGAGATTTCCTGAAGGAGAGACGGATAGGCGAAGGACGAAAATATACTCGGACACCTGCTTCCTGAACAGATGACAATTTAATGTTAGTTAACACAGAGCTTTTATACCATTCGTAAAGGGCCAAGACAAAGAAAATTCCTACACGTACATATGCTTTAAAAGTTACCACCATCTAGCGGTCTAGAAGCGACAAACAAGCCAAGAACACTATCTACTTTTAGTTAATGAGTCTTTATCATAATGCCAAAAATGATCGTTTTAGTTCAAAGTCCCGAATTACAGCCCTTGAAATGTCAAAAGTTTCCAAGTGCAAAGTTCTTCATGTAGCAGTAGTTTTTCCATCTGGGGCTTCTATGATCTTCAGAGCTTAGTAATCGCCTCTCTTGTCCAGGTGTCTTCATTACTTTTCTCTTATCCTGCAGTGTTTGTTTCTAAAGAGAACTCAGAAGAAGCTTTTAGTAATGCTTCCCAGGTCCCCAAGGTTGCTTTCTGTCTTTAGCTAATCTATCATAAAAGTGTCTGATTAGTATATTATGAGTTCAGTGAAAACCCACTCTATAAATGTTAACTTAGAGTTTTAACTATTGAATTAAGTAAAAACCTTAACGATTAATCATTATCCTAAGTCAGTGAAAACAGTGTTATAAATCAACTACATAACTCCTAGATAAGTGTTAGAACTTATAATGAATTCATAATGAACTAACTATAAACTTGTGCTTCTAAAAAACCTTATGTCTAAACAGTAAACTACATAATTCTAAATCAAATAAGGAGTGAATATACTTATATCATTTTTTATTCAAACAATATCTAGTAACTTATAACTAAGTGAAAGAAAGCATTCTTGATGTGCTTCAGAGTTTAACCCTTGCATATATTAGAAAAAACCAAACAGCATAGTGGGAAATGGAAAAATAAACCATGACATTTCCAGGTTAGCTGTGAGTACTTCACATAAACATGCCATTTTCTTCTTCCACGACTGCACAGAATTCTTCGGTGGTACCAAACAGCAAAGGTGGAAGACAAAAGGGCCTCAGCTTCCCGGGCTCACCCTGCGGCCCGGGGTCTTCAGCCCACTAGGACCCTGTCAATCAGGTGGGCCTCCAAGGCTGGCTCCTAACATCTCCATAATTAAAGAATAAAAACTTGGATTGCCTGAGCCCGTGGGTTCGAGACCTGCCTGGGCAAATTGGTGAGACCTCATCTCTACAATAAATCAAAAATTAGTCGTGCATGGTAGCGTGCACCTGTAATTCCACCTACTTGGAAGGCTGAGGCAGAAGGGTCACCAGAACCCAGCAGATCGAGGTTGCAGTGGCCGGGAGCGGCCACTGCACTCCAGTCTGGGTGACAGAGTGAGACTCCAACTCAAAAAAGAATTAAAAAAACTAAAATAGAAATAATGACACTTTAAAGAAAAAGGTTATTAGTATAGCTAAATGTAGAAATTTATTTACCCGGCCAAGTAAATAATTTTAAAAAGTAAATGTGTATATATCTACATTTAAAATATATTGTAATGTAATAAAATATTAAAAAGCAACATAAATAACATATAAAATTGCATGAATGTATAAAGACACATTTAAAATAATATATGAATGCAGATACACACATATAAAATTTTCATAATTCTCACTAAAGAAAACAGAAAAAGAACAATGTATGATTAGAATTTTTTTTTTTTTTTTTTTG
>NW_007252688.1:172580-224559 GCF_000164805.1 Carlito syrichta
CAGCCTGGGCGACCGAGTGAGACTCCAACTCAAAAAATAAAGAAAAAGAATTTTTAAAGAAGGTATTTGAACTAAACATCCCTAGTGAGAGATATTATAAGGAAAAAAAAGGTAGAAGAAAAAACTCTAGTAACTTTGTACTGTTTTTGGTAGTCATAATATTAGTAACAACAAAAGTTTCAGAAGATAAGATATGTAAGTAAATAGATAGTAGATAGTTATAGGTAAAATAGACTAATGAAAATATTATTAAACAATAATTTTAATAATGTTAAAATTTGAAATAGAATACACTTTTGAATGCTTATTTTGATACAGGTACTGTTCTATGTGCACTATTAATATTAATCATCACAACAACTTTATGAGATGAATAGTTCACTATTACCAATACTTGATAGATAAGTAAACTGAGGCACAGAGGTTAAAAAGTTGTATTCTTCTGGTTACTGGGAGTATTTTTTTCTTATTCCTCATATTTTTTGTCTTCTTCTGTGAAGTAATTATTCATAACTTTTGCCTACTTTTTATATGGTAATTTTTTTATTGCTTATGGTTTCACAGTTTTAAGATATAAGTAACTTACCAGTTGTAGGTCACAAGCCACTTTTCCCAGTTTTAATTGCTTTCTTTTATAGTTGCCAGTAAATGTATCCTGTTTAAGAAAGCAGCTCCTACACCATGTTACCAGTGCCAAGTATACCAAACATCAAGCTTCACTGTATACTCCAGGTTTTTTTTCCCACTAGTCAATATGTCTCTGCCTCTACCAATAATACAAAAACATAATTACTATCAATATATAATGTCTTTCTTTCTGGTGGTTCAAGATCCCACTTTTTACGTCAATATAACATGTCATTGTGATATAAATGTGCTTACTCTGAGGGAAGGCATTGCTTGTTCGTGTACATCTTGATCAAAATCACATTGAATCTATAAAAATTTACAAAAATCTCAAAATAGTATAGTTCATCATTTAGTTAAATCTTCTTTAATATTTTTTAAAAGACTTTTTAAAATTCCACCATTAAGATCTTGCACTTTTGGGAAGGACTTTTTTATTTATTATCATTTGTTGCCTTACAAATTGCACATATTTTACAATTGTGTTTAAAATGTTGTCTGATGTATAAAATATAATTGATTTCCACACGCTAATGCTATATCTAGAATTTTCAAAGAAGATATTTGGACTAAACAACCCTAGTGAGAGATACTATAAGAAAAAAATTTTTAATAATTTACATTTAGTTTTTTGTATTTGCTAGGTTGACAATCATATCATCAGCAAATAAATGATAATTTTTCCTCCTTTACTATGCTTCTCCATTTTATTTATTTATTCATTTCTGATTTTTCTGCAGTGACCAGAGAAAACATTGACTACAAGCTTTAGTAACCGGTATCATTATTTTATAATTTTATTTTGAAGTAATATTTCTAATAATTTATCATTGAATTACTTTTGCTGAAAATCTTTTGTAATTACTGTTTTTCAGGTTAATTTTCTTTCTTTTTTGATTTGGAGTCTCACTCTGTCATCCAGGTTCGAGTGCAGTGGCACAGTCACGTCCAGCCCAGCGTCAACCTGCTGGGCTCCAGCGATCTTCTGCCTCAGGCTTCCAAGTAGCTACTATGCCCGGCTAATTTTTTATTTTATTTGTAGTGACAAGGTCTCACCAAGTAGCCCAGGCTGGTCTCGAACCTGTGGCCTCAGGCAATCCACTCGCCTCAGCCTCCCAAAGTGCTGGGATTACAGGCTGAGCCACTGAGCCCTGCCCAAGTTGATTTTTCATGCTCTTCTACTTGCATACTTAAAATGATCATTTCAACTGTCTCTTTTAATTTGGTACAATTGTTTAAGGGTTATCTAATAGGCAACCATTTTGGCATTACCAGGATAAACACAACCTGATCATAACTGAATATTTACATATGTAGTTAGTTTTAGCCTGCAATTATTTTATGTAAAAAAATTTTTTTTCAAGATCATGAATGAGATTGACCTGTAATCTTTCTCACGCTGTCTTTGAAAGGGTTTAGAGTTAAGGATATAACACTGGTTTTAGAAAATAAATTGGAAATGCTAATTAACTTTTTCTGGGAGAATATTTTATAAACCTGGAATAACCTGATTTTTGAAAGTTGAGTAGAAATTTCTTAAAAAACAATCTGAGTCTGCTGCATTTTATTTTATTTTACTTTATTTTATGTTTTCACTTTATTTTATTTTTAATTTTACTTTATTTTAATTTTACTTTATTTTATTTTTAAGAAGTCTCACTCTGTCACCCAGGCTGAAGTGCAATGGCATGAACATGGCTTACTGCAGCCTTGACCTCCTCGGCTCAAGCGACCTTTCTACCTCAGCCTCCCAAGTAGCTGGGACTACAGGTGAGTGCCATCAAAGCTATTTTTGGTTATTGTTTTTTAGTAGAGATGAGGTCTCACTGTGTTGCCCAGGCTGGTCTCAAAACTCTTGGGTTCCAATGAGTCTCCTGGCTCAGCCCCACAAAGTACTGGGATTACAGGTGAGAGCCACTATGTTCAGCCTGTTGCTTTTTAAATAAGAATATATTTTAATCTACTGTATTGATTTACTTAATTATTTTATGACTCTGTGTGCCAGAACTTGCCCATTTTGCCAAGGTTTTCAGGTAGAATGATATATCAATGTGTATAAAATACTTTTATAAATTTTTTAAATTTAGTTTTACCTGTTATGTTCCCATGTTAATCTTTAATATGGTTTCCTTGAGCTTCGTCTCATTTCCAAGACCTTGAAAAATTATTAAAAACATAGTAAATTACTTTAATATATTGCTAAATATTCATCTACTCTTTCATTCCTGCAAGAATCCAAGCTTAGTTTGATGTTTTATGCAGACATTTTTAAAAGATATTATTGTTTTATTATATCTTAGTCTTTTTAAATAGCCACTTTTTTTTTTAATAACTCTGTCACCCAGGCTAGAGTGCAGTGACACAATCATGGCTCACCGCAGCCTCAATCTCCCTGGCTCAGGTTATTCTTCTACCTAAGTAGTAGAGCCTACAGGTGCACGCAACCACGCCCAGCTAATATTTTTATTTTATTTTTTGTAAAGACAAGGTCTTGTTATGTTGCCTAGATTGGTCTCCAACTCTGGGTTCAAGCAATCTTTTCTCTTTGACCTCCTAGGTGCTGGGATTGTAGGTGTGAGTCACCTCACCAAGTCAAGAACCACTTTTGAGTGTCTTTCTCTTCTCCTTTATAAAATTATTTTGTATTCTATGTAATTTATAGATTGCTTTTAGTGCAATTATTGTATTACTTCTACTATTATTTCTTCTATTATTATATCTTCTAATTATATTATTTCTATTTTTGTTTTCATTTTATTTTCTTTACTTGTGAAATTGAATGGTTATGCTAATTTTTCAGTCTTTCTTTGTTTTTTAGAACCAATTAAATATATAGAAACATTTAAATATATAAAATGTTCCTTTAACACTTTTACTTCATCCCATAGTTTTCATTTACATCAATTTTTTCAGAAATTTTTGATTACTCTTTCTTTGGATCTAAACTATCCTCCAATTCTTCCTAAAATAGTTTTTGATTTTTAAAAATATATCTAAAAGTTATTTTCAATATTTTAAAATTCTTCCTAGATATTTTTGGTTTTCCTTTGTTTCTTTTTTATTTTATGCTTTTATTTTTTTTTTTTTTTTTTACCTACAATAATCTTTTATGCCAACCTGCTGAATGTTTGCATATTACCTGTAGGTTCACTCTAGGTAAGAGTTTGGCAAGGCATATATGAGGATTTCTTCTAAGCATATTTTAAAAAACAAGATTTTTTTCCTGCATTTCTAGCCAACAGGTGCCTGAAGAGTCCACCCCTTCAAACAGTTTGTAGTATAGCATGATGAATCTAACACCACACTCTTTGTTTTAGCAAATTAAACACTTTCACAAAGAAAGGCGATGACATGGCAAAATTGCTTTTCTTCTTCTTTTAGTTTTATTAACTTTTGAAACATGTCCATAATGCAATTTGTGTTTGTCTATGTATATGTGAAAAACTAGTTAATACTCAAAGTGATATCAACAATCTTAGCAACAGTTCATTGTGTAGCCGTAGTATTGAGCAATTTCCATATCTTTTTCCCTCTCAACAAAACACTGCACTTTCCCCCAAAGAGGTGTATTTGGTGGCATTTTCATGCTCTTATTGAGCCTCTCTCTTCATGGCCTCACGCTCTGGCCTCTGCTCTTCTGTGATGAGTGCTGATACGACTGGTTCAAGAACGGTGGGTTTTCTCCAGGGAATTGGTTGATCGCTGAAGTCTTTGAGTAGATACTGGTTTTGAGGCATGGGTGGTGACTGGAACTTGGTCTCAGCAGTGAAAACAGGCTTATTGTAGAGAAAATGAAGATGATGAAAGATATGGGGTACAATTCAGGGCTAGGTACGTAAGTGATCATCAGACAGGTGAAGTTTGGGCCTCCCATGGGTCCTCACCCACTCCACCTGGTTTGGGATCAGATACCCTTATTAGTGTTAAATTCTCCCTCTCCTCCAGCAGTGATCCACTGCTGTCAATCCCTTTCATGTAGTCTTATGATCAATGTTCAGGATCCACTTACAAGCGTGAACATATGGCATCCAGTTCTTTTCTTCTGTGATATATCACTGAGTATGATGGACCCTAAATCCACCCAAGTTGCTGTGAAGTTCACAATTTTGTGCTTCTTTATCGCCACATAATATTCCAATGTGTATATGTACCACTTTTTTTTTCCCAGTCCACTTTCAATGGGCAGCACAAATGGTTCCATGTTTTTGCTATTGTAAATAATGCTGCAACAAACATGTGTGTGCAGGTATCTTTTGTGTAGAATGATTTGAATTCCTCTGGGTATATTCCCAGAAGGAAGATTGCTGGGTCATATGTAAGGTCGATATTCAGATGTTTTAGAAATCACCACACTATTTTTCATAGACGTTGTACTAGTTTACACTCTCACCAGCAGTGCAGACATGTTCCCTTTTCTCCACAACCTCTCCAGCATCTGTTGTTTTTTTGAGTTATTGATGATGGCCATCCTGACTGGAGTTAGGTGGTATCTCAGTGTGGTTTTGATTTGCATTTCTTTAATGATTAGTGAGGCTAAGTGCTTTTTCATGTATCTGCTCATATGTCTTCTTGTGAGAAGTGTCTAATCATGTCTTTTGCTCACTTTTTAATAGGGCTGTTTTTTGTTTTATTTTGTTTTGTTTTTTTCCTTTCAGCATGTTTGAGTTCCTTATAGATCCTGGATGTTAGGCCTTTGTCAGATACACAGGTGGCACATATATTTTCCCATTCTGCAGACAGTCTCCTCACTCTGTAGATGGTTTCTTTTGCTTTGCAGAAACTCTTCAGTTTGATGAGGTCTCACTTGTCTGTCTGATCTCTTTTGGCATAGGCTTTAGGGGTTTTGATCAGGAATTGGTTGTCTATTCCAACTTCCATAAGATTCTTACAGTTTGAGGTTTTACGTTCAGGTCTTTGATTCATTTAGATGTGTGTGTGTGTGTGTGTGTGTGTGTGTGTGTGTGTGTTAGTTAATAGGTAGGAGTCCTGTTTCATTCTTCTGTATGTGGTCAGCCAGTTTTCCCAGCACCATTTATAAACTGAGTAAAGATCCAACAGAGAAGGAAAACAACAGGCCAATATCTCTGATGAATGTAGTTGCTAAAATTCTCAACAAGATTCTAGCAAATCGGATCTAACAGCACACTTCAAAAAATATCCATCATGACCAAGTAGGCTTGAACCCCAGGATGAAGGTCTGGTTCAACATCCACAAGATAATGTAATTCAATACATCAACAGATGTAAAAACAAGAGCCACATGATAATATCATTAGATGCAGAAAAAGCTTTCAACAAAATCCAGCATCTCTTCCTGATAGAAACCCTTGAACACCTAGGCATAGAGAAAACATACCTCAAAATAGTAAGAGCCATCTATGATAAACCCACAGACAACATATTGCTAAACAGACAGAAATTGGAAGCATTTTCCCTGAAAACCAGAGCAAGACAAGGCTGCCCACACTCACCCCTCCTGTTTAACATAGTGCTGGAAGTCCTAGCTAGAGCACTCAGACAAGAGAAAGATACCAGGGATATCCAAATAGGAAAAGATAAAGTTAAATTATCCCTCTTTGCTGATATGATCTTCTACCTTGAAAACCCAAGAGAATACGTCTAAAACCTCCTTGGACTGATAAAGGACTTTGGCAAAGTCTCAGGGTACAAAATAAATATGAGAAAGACAGTCACATTTTCATGCATCATCAACAAACAGGCAGAGAAGCACATAAAAAGCACAATCACATTCACAATAGCCACACAAGCACAAAAGAAATATCTTGGCATCTTCCTAACCAGAGAAATGAAAGACCTTTACAACGAAAACTACCAAACACTGCTTCGAGAAATCAAAGATGACACAAACAAATGGAAAAATACTCCATGTTCATGGACTGGAAGAATCAACATGGTTAAGCTGTCCATCCTACTCAAGGCAATCTACAGATTGAATGCAATACCCATTAAATGACCATCATCATTCTTCTCAGACATGAAAACAACAATACAGAAATTCATATGGAAACATAAATGACCATGAATAATGAATACAGTCCTCAGCCAAAGAAACTAAGCAGAAGGAAGTGCCCTTCCAGACTTTAAACTTTACTATAAAGCAACAATAATGAAACAGCCTGATATTGGTACAAGAGCAGACATATAGACCAATGGAACAGGAAAGAGACTCTGGAAGCAAAACCTCAATTTTCAACCAACTAACTCATCTTTGACAAAGCATTCACCAGCAACCACTGGGAAGAGGAGAACTTATACATATATTTCTTTGAAGATTTCATATATGATGTACTTTCTTCCTTTTAACACCTGTAGCCCCTGGGAATCTAAATATGTTAATTTTTCCTAGTGAATCACACTCATAATAACTTTACTTATGTTTTTGATGATTTTCAATTGTTAACTTATATTTGATTAAATTAATTTTGAGAAATCTGTGGAACAAAATTGGGGTTATTTATCTCCTGAAAGAGAAAAAACTAAGTTTTTTTAATGTGTGGTGCCTGATTGACTTGGCACTGTATTCGCCAGTTATTTGGGATAAATACTGGTATCCTAAGGATACAGTCTGTTCAGACTGTCTCAAAAAATTACCATAGTCTGGGCAGCTTAAATAACAAAAATTCATTTTCTCTTGTTTCTGGAGGCTAAGAAGTCTAAAGTCAAGGTTGGACTGTGCCAGTTTCAGGGGATGGTGCTCCTTGTAGCTTGTAAATAGTCACCTTTCTGTATCCTTACAAAGTAGGGTGGGATTGGGGAATAGAAGGACAAAGAGAAAGAGAGAAGGGAAAGAGAGAGTGGGAAACAGCACTACCACACCTTTGCATCCTTCTATCGCTTCTTTTATTTTTTTTATTTTTTTTTTGAGTTGGGAGTTTCACTCTGTTGCCCAGACTGGAGTGCAGTGGCTGCTCCCAGCCACCGCAGACTCGACCTGCTGGGCTCCGGTGATCCTTCCGCCTCAGCCTTCCAAGTAGCTGGAATTACAGGCATGTGCTACCACGCCCAGCTAATTTTTTTTGATTTATTGTAGAGATGAGGTCTCACTGCCCAGGCGGGTCTCGAACCCACGAGCCCAGGCAATCCACTCACCTCAGCCTCCCAAAGGCGCGGGATTACAGGCTGAGCCACCGAGCCCGGCCTTCTATCTCTTCTTATAAGGGCTCTACCACCCTTATGATCTCATTTTACCTTAATTACTTCCTAAAGATCCTCTCTCTGAATACACTTCCTCTGAAAGTTAGTTCTTCAACATATGAATTTGGGGAAGTTGGGAGGATACACAGTTCAGTTCATGGCACCAACCTAATATTGCTGTGGTTGAAGCATAATGTGTCAATCTCAGTGCTGAAACTGATATATGCCTCAAAGACAATCTTGAGTTGAGCATTTACTAACTACTTTACATTTCAATAGCTTATTTTTTGTTATTGTTTCCTTCTTTTCTCCTCTGGGACATTTACTTTACTTCTTTATGAGCCTAGATACATTTACTTTACTTCTTTATGAGCCTAGATACCTATGTAGAATATGTTTTTGCTGTGTATTGGAGAACTAATTGTATTATAATGGAAGTGCTTTTCAGAATACTTAGTAGTACTGCTGGAAGTTAAAGAGTTATGGCCTCCTGAAAGCTTAGAGGATGCATGTGTAATCTAACTAAAGCTGTTACTGGTTGATATGGAATGCTAATTCATAGTCCAGTCCATTGTCTTCATTTATTCTACAAGTGTTGCAGGTTCTTAATTTTGTAGTCACTAATCATTCAGAGAATCTGAAAAAAGTTAGCAAACTCATCTCCATAAAAATGTGCATATGCGTATCTGATCAACATTTTGCATATAATTTCAGAAAGGCTGCAGGCCACTTGAAGCCATCTACATACCCTTTATGATTCCAGGTTAAGAGTGTCTAGATAGAATAACGAATAAAGTTTGTAAAGTTATCATAAGGTATGAACTTAAGAAGATGTGGGGTCAGTATGCAGAAGGGAATAAGAAACTTGTTAGCCTCAGATGCTATCATTGCCTTCTTAAATATAAGGTAAAAGAGAGTTCAGCAACAATTTAGACTCTGTACGTATTAAATAATATGATAAGACTGGCTTTTGTATTTACAATAATGAATTCAGGAAAGAGAAATTTTACTATTTCCTGTGTTGCACAAATAAGAGTCAAAGTCATTCATGCCAGATTTTAATACTGAGATTCAAAGTTGTAACCTTGCCCTTTAAGGGATTGATTTGAGGGGTAAATTCAGAGAGAAAATAATCAACAACTAAGACAGTTTGCTTGATACCTAATGGATAGATTTCTATTAAACCAAAACCATAGTGTTACCTTAAAGAGGCAGATAAATATTTCTTTGTCAAGGGCTTTGATAATGGAGGCAGCAGGAAATAGATCAATGCATGACAGAATAGGTAGCAGAAATTACTAAAACAGCACTCAGTCATGTGTGGCCAGGAGGCTACAGTATCAAAGTAGTTTAATCAGGAAAGGAAAAGTGGAGTGGATGCCAGAAGTGATGTGAGAGCATACAGAGGTTTCCTTAGGAAAGCAGCATCTTAATTCTCTCAGTAATGGAAACAATGTTCTTGCTTGCAGATTTGCAGATCAAGCGCGTGTTGTAAGGAATCTGTAATTATGAAACTATAATTTGTGAGTGATTTACTTACTTAAGTAAATCAGAGTGAATTCAAGATTATCTCTAAGATAACATTACCCTACTCATTGCATTCCAATATGACTTTCTAGGTAGGAGAGCATTTTAAAACCTAACCTATAAGAATGCTAAAGGAGCCTTGTAGTTTGAAGCATGGGTCTCTGGAATTGGGATGCCAACATTCAACTCCTGGATCCTCCACTTAATAGCTGCTTGACTTAGCAAGATGACTAACAAAACTGCAGAAATATTTATGGGTAGTAGATGCATTTGTAGTAATACAAGCCATCTTATTTTAGTATACTAATCAGTCAATGACCAAATAACTTTACGAGGTCAATGATACTAATTACATGAAAAGTGCAATCATAAATGTAAGCATAATGAATTTTGAGACATTTTCACATACCAATCAGAATTCAGTCACCTTGCAGTGAATTTTCACACAAATAGACTCCATCATATTATCATGATATTACAGGTACAAAAAAAAAACCCCTTCAGAATTAGGCACTGTAGAAAGACTTTTCGCTGGTTGATATTAAGACTTGAAACCTCTGTTTCTCCATAGCCCCTAATTTTGAATTCTAATATCATATGCCCATACTAGATGTCTATCCCAACTGTACTGTATTACACATAGTTGTATAAAAGTACTTTTTGCATTGTCTTTAAACAATAGCTAATCATCTCAAATTATAGAGCAGCCTTAAGACAGATGAGTGACACTATAACTTTAGAAAACAAACAAAATTCATTCACTAATACTTTAATACAATTAAAATAGTCCTCTTTAAAGTGGAACGAAGAAGGGATAGCCACATGAAAGTTTCAGGAGCATGGGATGGAAAGACGAGATTGAGCAGATCTATACTCACATTTGAGTGATCCAAGTTATTTTTAAAGAAAGTTTGGCAACTTATCTGCCTTATGAAAATAGGAGAGTAAGGAACATTCTCTGCACAGTGTGAGTTCCTCTGTCTTTCATATTTCTAATTCCAGGCAGCATGCTGTCTGCTCCAAAGAACAGGAAAACAAATGCCAAGCTTTAATCAGAGTGGTATGGGCTGTGTGGAGACTTTCAGATCATTTGCCCATTGCTAACAATGTCATGCAGATTCCCATCAGAATATCAATGTGAGGACCTTTTGCCCTTGCTGCAAAGCGAAGGTTGCAAAACATGAAGAAGAGCAGAAATTCTGGATTAGCTTAACATTATTTTTCTACGTTCAAGGGGAAAAAAAAGAGGTAACAATTTCAATCTAATTTAATTCTATAATGAAACTAGGAATTAGAATCCCTGTAGTGTCAAATTAACCTTTTTGAAGAGTCAGGATTTTTTTTTCTTTTCCTTTAACGTATCTCAGTAACACTGAGGGCCCAAGGCTACTTAAGAATTTGCAAAAGAAAAAAAGAAAGAAAAGAAAAAAGTCTATAGGAAGAGGAATAGTTTGAGTTCTCTTGAACCTTAGAAAGCTGCCTTTTAACAAGGATCTTTGTTTTTTGAAGTACTCAAGCACAAATTATTTTTAACCACAAAATATTTGATCGTTTTACTCTATCTACTCTTTGGAAAACTGTAGAAAGACTTTTCGCTGGTTGATATTAAGACTTGAAACCTCTGTTTCTCCATAGCCCCTAATTTTGAATTCTAATATCATGGATTTTTTAAAACTGCATAATGTCCCCTAAGACACTATATTTCTTATCTACTAACGCAATAATTGGAGTTCCATCCCATTGAAATGAAATTTAAGAATTTTTTTCCCTATCGTCAAAGAAGAATTGCACCAGACCAGTTAAACAGGCAAGGAAGACTTATTTGATTCAAGCTTATTTTGATAGGGAGAGAAACTGGACTCAACTCCACTGAAACAGAAGATGGGAAAGTTTTTAAGTGCTAGGATGAGTTAATGGAAACTCCTGACCTGGAGACATTAGGGTAGAAGTTCTTTTTGCTAATTGCCACTTATCAGAGTTAGTCTCTTATTTTCCCACAGGAGACACAGAGAAGTCCTAGCTTTCCTCATGATTACATTTCAGGGATGGCTCCTAGGTCTTTGAGAAAGATAGTCCTGTGTGGCAAAATCATTAAGAAACTTTTTTTTTTTTTTTAAGATTCAGGAAATGCAAGTGCATGTTTGTTATGTGAACAGATTATATACTGGTGGAGATTGAGCTTCAGATGGTCCGTTCCCCAGACAGAAATATTGTGATCAATATGTAACTTTGGAACCCTAGCCTTCCTACCCACCTCGCACTTTTGAGTATCTTCAGTGTCTATATAATTTCCATGTTTGTGGCCATTTAGCTCCTACATATAAATGAGAATGTGTGATGTCTGGTTTTCTGTTTCTGAGCTACTTTGATATTTTCTAGCTTCATCCATGTGCTGCAAAGGACATGATTTCATTCTTTTTTATGGCTATGTAATATATATGTTATATATATGATAAAACACATCCATATGTATGGAGATTTATATGTATTTCTGTTCCAAAGGAAAATAAATCATTATGTTAAAAAGATGCCTATGTACGTATGTTCATTTCAGCACTATCCACAACAATTAGGTTGGTTCCATAATTTTGCTCTTGTGAATAGTGCTGAATAATGAACATACACGCATAGGTATATTTTTCATAAAATGATTTCTTTCTCTTTGGGTGATTCGGAGCATAGGAAAAACACAGTCATTGCTTAGGGGGAAATGGGGAAAAGCATGGGCAGCCTCTTGGAGCAAAGTCCAGCCCCAGCCCAAGAGATTGAGGTGGTAACCACAGTTCTACAATTGTAAAGAATGGCATTTAGTCAACATAAATACTGTTGTAAGCAGCTATTTCCTCAAAGCCATGAAAAATGAACTCAACCCTGCTGAAACCTTGATTTTAGTCTTGCGAGAATTCACACAGAGGAACTAGCTCAGCCATACCATATCCAGACTTCTGTCCCCACAGAAATGAAGGTGTTTTGTTTTATTTAAACCACCCAATTTTTGGTAATTTGTTATGGCCACAGTAAAAACAGAACATGACGTATGTGTGTATATAGACATAATTTATCTCCATATCTTCTTCTATCAAAATTTATGAATGTAGCATCACAAAATCAACTATATTTTCAAACATATTTTATGTGATAGGTATAGCTTGCAAAGTTTCCTGTCGATCTGCAAACTTAATGCACACATTTTCTTGAGGAAAAATGATATTCAAGGTCATTTAAAACTAAATGTATATGCTTACTTTTAACAACTTTGTTTCTTTGGGTTCTCGGGTGACAGCAATTTTATTCTTTAGTATTATACTGAAGCTTAAATCTTCAAATAAGGAAATTATTAAAACACTGATATTTTGGTATTATTTTTAAACTTAAAGGCTCATTTTTATTCTTTGATTAACTTTTTATGAGATTAATATTTCTCCAAAAGCTGTATCCAACAGATATGAGTTTTATAAATATATTTTTATTTGTCCTGGCAGTCTGCATTTCCTCACCAACTCTGCCAAAGCTTATGAAAAGAAACAGCAACTGAAATATGCTGTTACCCTTAATATACAAATAAAAAATCACAACCAGATTATTTTAAGTACCTCAAATTATCACTTAAGTCAAAGGACCATAGACTGGGTGGCTTGAACAGCAGAATTTTATTTTCTCACATTTTTAGAGTCCAGAAGTTTGGGATCAAGATATCAGCCGAGTTGCTTTTTTCTGAGACTTCTCTCTTTGCCTTGCAGATGGCATCTTCTCCCAGTGTCTTTACTTAGTCTTCTTTCTGTGTGTGTCTGTGTTCTAATTTTCTCTTTTGTAAGGACACCAGTCATATTAGATAAGGGGCCACCCTAAATGGCTTGATTTTTGTTTAGTTGCTTCTTTTTAAGACCTTAACTCCAATGACAGTCACATTTAGATATGGAGAGGTAGGACATCCACATCTGAATTGTGGGGAGAGGAAACAATTTAGCCCATAATATGACATAATGGGAAGTTGCCTCATTCAAACTACTCACATTACAGCAAAGACCTTGATAACTTCTGCATATGTAATATCTAGAACAAAGACTAAACAAGCTATGCAAAGAGATATACTTAAAAACATGATAGATAAATCAAAATGAAATACTAAAATTTGTTCAAGTGAGCCATAGAAAGGGAAGAAAAATAAAACGGAATATAAAAATAAAAGAAAGCAAACAAAACCAAAAAAAGTAGAATTAAGTCATAACATGCTTATAATTAAATTCTATATAACAAGACTAAATAAACCAATTAAAAATAGAGATTACTCAACTCTAAGCTGTCAACAAGAATCTCATTTGAAATATAATAATAAAGGCAAGTTAAAATTATAAGAATAGAAAAAGATATGTGATGTAAACATTAAACAAAGGAAAGTAGAAATGACTATATTCATGTGATAAATAGACTTTAGAAAATAATTTAATTACCAGAGTAAAAAGAGATATCATATGATGATAAAAGGGCAATATATCAAGAAAGCACAAAATCATAAATGTGTATGACCAAACAACAGAACTACAAAATATGTGAAGCAAAAACTGATAGAATTAAAATGAGAAGTAATCAGCAAATCCCACAATTACAGTACAGACTTCAAGACACATATTTTAGATATATTGATAGAACAACTAGAGAGAAAATCTACAAGGTTAAAGAACTCAACGATGTCATTAATCAACAAGATCTAATCAATATGTCTAAAACAATTCATTCAAAAGCTGCAGAATATATATTGTTTTTATGTGTTCACAACATATAAAACAATATATACCATATTTTGAGCCATAAAAACCAAAACAAATTGTAAAGCAAATCATACAGCTACAGAATACATAGTCTTCTCATTAGCACATAAAATATTCTTTGGGATAGATCAAATGTTAAGCAATAAAACAAGTCTCAACTAATTTAAAAATTGAAATCATATGAAATATCTTCTCACGTTATAACAAAACTAGAAATCAACACTAGACTGTTTGGAAATTGTGCAAGTAGATGAAAATTAAACAATATGTTCCTGAGCTACCACTGAGTCAATGAAGGCATTGAGAATAATAATTTTTAAAATCCTGAAAAAAATGAAAATAGAACAACAAAATACTAAAGCCTGTGGGATACAATAAAAGAAATACTAAGAAAGAAGTTTGTTAATAAATACCTACATTAAAAATTAGGAAACTTTCAAATAAACAGCACACTGATGCACCTCAAGGAATTAGAAAAGCAAGAATAAGCAAAACCCAAAATTAGTAGAAGAAAATAAACAATAAAGATCAGAACAGAACTAAACAAAATAGGCTAAAGAAATACAAAAGATTAACAAAACAAAAGTTGTGTTTTTGAAAAGATAAACAAAATTGGAAAATCATTAGCTAGGCTAAAAAAGAAAGAAGATACAAATAAATAAAATTCAAAACAAAAAAGAGAGACATTACAACAGATGCCATAGAAAGACAAAGGATCATGAAATCAACTATATGCTAATAAACTCGAAAACCTAGAGGACAACAATATCTTAGTATATTCAAAAACTTAGAGAAAACGGATAAATTTCCTGAACACATATAACCTACCAAGATTGAACCAGGAAAAAAACAGAAAACCTAAACAGAACAATAATGCGTAACAAGAATCAGTAACAGAAATCTCCCAACAGTAACAGTCCAAGATCAGATGGCATTACTACTGAACTCTACAAACTTATTTTAAAAACTTACACTAATTCTTCTTAAGCTCTTCCAAGAAAAAATGAAGAGGAGAGAATTCTCCCTAAATCATTCTGCAACAGCAGCAGCATTATCCTGATACCAAAACATGATAAGGACAAAACAACAACAAAACAAACAAATAAAACTAAATGCCAATATCTCTGACAAAAAAAGATGCAAAAATCCCAAAGAATATTAGCAGATCAGATACAATAGAACAACACAAAGATCATTCATGATGATCAAGTGGGATTTACCTCAGGATGGTTCAACAAATACAAATCATTAAATGAGATACATCATATCAACAGAATGAAGGAGAAAAAATTATATGAGTATCTCAACAGGTACAGAAAAAGCATTTACTAAAATTTGACCCTTCCTATGATTAAAAAATTCTCAACAAATTAGGTTAAAAAAAATGTAACTTAACAAAATAAAAGTCACATGAAATAAACCCACAGTTAATATCATACTGAACAGAGCAAAGCTACAAGCTTTTTCTCTAAGAACTGGAAAAACACAAGGATACCCACTTTTTTCTCTTTCATTCAAAATAATACTAAAAGTCATCACCAGAGCAATCAGGTAAGAAAAAGGAGTAAGAAACATCCACATTGGAAAAAAGAAAGTAAAAGTATCTCTATTTGCAGATGACATGATCTTTTATGTAGAAAAGCCTAGACTACACCCAAAAACTCTTAGAACTGATTTAAAAATTTAGTATAGTTGAAAGATACATATTAACACAAAAAAATTAGTAGTGATTCCATGCATTAATAACACAGTAACTGAAAAAGTAATCTCATTTCAGATAGCTACAAAATGTCTAGAAATACAATTAAAAGTTAAAAGGTCTCTACAATGAAAACCACAGAACACTAATGAAAGAAACTGAAGAGTACACAAAAAAATGGTAAGCCATCCCACATCATGGAATAGAAAAAATAATACTGCTAGATTACTATGCATACTACACAAAGTGTTCTACAGATTCAATGAAACTCTTATCAAAATACCTATGACATTCTTCACTTAAAAAAAAGTTTTAATTTATACAAAACCACAAAAGATCCCAAACAACTGTAAAGGGAAAACATTTGGCTTTCTTTGGTTGATTCTAAATTAGAAGCAAAGGCAAAAATTAGAGAAGCTGGTAGTTATTGATCATGTGTTGGTTTTTTGGAGCAACTGTTGTAGAGGCTGAGGTTTGGCTTTCTTGACTGTTTACACTGCAGGTTGTGTCCTAGGCTCTAGTTTTACATATGGTCTGGCTGTTGTCTGTTTGTACATGCAGTCTCTTATATTTGCCATTCATTGTTTTCTCACATTCTTGAAAGACATTTTTCTTAGCTTCTATGATGCCACCACCCTCCTGGATTTGCTTCTGGTTCCATTTTATATTCTCATCCACTGGGGAAACCTTTCTCTACGTATTAATTTAATTTTACTCCTAGCTAAATGACTTTTCATGTTTTCAATCTTCCTTCTCTTTGCCTTCATCTCAAATTCTTTTTATAGGATTATATGTTCCGGCCACACTGAACTATAGAAAGTTGCAGCTAATTTGAAACATCTTTATCATCCTCTATCTGAGTAATTGCCTTCTCTCTCCTTTACAAACCTCTGTTTTAAATATCACCTTATTCAGAAAGCTTTCTGGAACCCTCAGAAAGTCTAGGAGCTTTCACAGTCCCCATTCTTAGGACATTGCATGTAAAATATTTACCTCATCATATTTGTCATTGTCTATTAACTTACGTTTTCTTCTCCAAACTCTAAACATATCTGGGGAACAGTCACCAGAATAATGCCCTGCACAGCAGACAGTCAATAAATATCTATTGCTATAATGATTTGCTCCAAGTCAGAATGAGAAAATAGATGAAAGCTCCAGAGGTTTGCAGAATCCTTTATGAGCCCAAGAGGATGAGGATAGTTGTGCTTCATGGAAAGCTTTCTTTTAGAAGCTCATCATCAGTGAGATGAAAAACTCTAATGTTTAAATCTTTGGAATGGAAAGCAAATGACTTTACACTATTTTTGAAACATGGAAACAAATAAGAGGGCAGGTGTATGATGTGTCCTGAGACCATGCTGAGGACCAAGGATAGTTGAGAAGGCAATTAGGACATCTGCCTTTCTGACTTGGGTTTCCTCGGGTTTCCTGACATGGGAAACTGCCAAAGTTAAAGGCTCATAATAAGCATTCTGTTTCTCAGATTTGTGTGTGTGTGTGTGTGTGTGTGTGTGTGTGTGTTGAGTTGGAGTCTCACTTTATCACCCAGGCTGGAGTGCAGTGGCATGCTCACGGCCACCAGAGCTTCAACCTGCTGGGCTTAGGCTATCCTTCCACCTCAGCCTTCTAAGTAGCAGGAACTACAGGCATGTACCACCACACCCAGCTAATTTTTTGATCTATTATAGAGACAAGGTCTCGCCATGTTGCCCAGGTTGGTCTCATACCCGCGGGTTCAGGCAATCCTCTTACCTCCGCCTCCCAAAGTGCTGGGATTACAGACATGAGCCACCATGCCTGGCTTATAATACATATTAAAGACAACAAAAAATGTACTTATGAAGAGCAAGGAATAGCTATCTTTTATCTCAAAAGTTTTACTCTCAAAAGTTAGAGATTATAAAATATATCATATGAAAAAGACTAAAAACTTGATTCACAGCTATTCTCTTTAAAAAGGCCTAAGGATCAATGGAGAAATGACTGATTCTAGAACTGGGGAAGGAAATATACAAGATAAGCATGGAACATCTTGTAGCTCTGGAAAGTAAGAAAGTGCTAAAAAAAAAAAATCCTATATTTAGGGGTGTTACGTCAAAGGAAAACAAGAGCCAACTGAAAAAGATACCAATGGCCAAACCTGGAACAATATGAATAAAAAAGTGAACGAAGTAGTATTGGATCATAACACAAAGTATAGAATAAATATCCATGTTATATCCATAATATCTATGTAAACAAATTATCGCATACATAAATAAATGGAGAGGAAGAACAAATTTCTTCTGCAGAATAATTCAAACACTGTATGTAGGAACTCCACCCTCAGGAGAGGGAGCATAAATCCCTAAGTGTGGACTGTGCATAGTGACTACTTTCCAAAAAGTAAAGGATGGGGAAGGGGGGAGGAGAGCAACTGACTTTCAGTGCAAATACCTGACAGGCGCTACTTCAGCCAGGTGAACAAGGAGAGCAACAACAGTGATATACCCTACTGACAGTATATACCCTTGATATGTTGAGAGTGACTTTTTCCCTCTGTGGTCTTCATCTTAAAACCCATAATTTCAGTCTAATCATGAAAAAAAAAAAAGACAGACAAATAATAGAGTACCATCCTACAGAAAACGTAACCAATACGCTTCAAAGTCTAAGAAACTGTCATAGCCAACAAGAGTCTAAGGAGACTAAATATAATGGAATATCTTAGATGGGATCTTGGAAATTAAAAAAAAAAGCCAATAAGTAAAACTGAGAAAATCTGAATAAAGAACAGACTTTAGGTAACAATGATATAACAGTATTGGCTTATTACTTATATTAAAAGCACCATAGTAATATGTCAATAATGGAGGAAACTGCATAGGAAGTATATAGGAACTCCCTGCATGATCTCAGTTTTTCTGTAAATCTAAAACTGTCCTAAAAAACAAAGTATACTGAAAATAAATAAATTAATATAGTGGTCAATTCAACACATAGCACACCCCAGAGGGTCGGTGTTTTGCTCCACCATGGGGCCTTTCTTTTCTATCAGTGCTTTATTCTGACAATAGACTGTTTAGCATCTCAGTATGGGCCATATTGGCTGCCAGTGGTGTTGGACCATGGACTCAGCTGGCTCAAGGATTTAATTAACAGGTGTTTCTCTAGAGTTCTAGCTTTTGGTTATGGCGCAAAATAATTCCTTCCCAAGTGGGAAAGTAGAGATTTTCACATCTTGAAGTACAAAGTCACATTTTATTTCAAGAAAGTAGTACCAATTTTTAAATAAAACTTATAATTAATGATCAGTATTTATTTGTGCCGATTACATTTGAGGAAATATTAGTGCGAAAAATGTTTACATTTCATACACTACATACATGACAAACACTTTTTCTTTTGCTTTTTTTTTTAAGAATTAGGGTCTCAGAGTCTCATCCAGACTGGAGTGCAGTGGTGCAACCATTATAACCTCAAACTCCTATACTCAAGAAATCCTCCTAACTCAACATGCCAAGTAGCGGGAACTACAGGTACATGTCAACACACCTGAATAATTTTTAAAATTTTTATTTAGAGCCAGAATCTTGTTGTATTGTCCAGGCCGTTGTTGAATTCCCACCTGCAAGTGATCCTCCCGCCTCAGCCTCTGAAGCTGCTGGGATCACGGATGTGAGCCACTGTACCTGGCCAAATACTTTTTTTTAAAGTAAGAGCTCCATTCTTCCTAATTGCCATTAAACAATGTCTGCCACTCATAATTTACATATAACTTTTTATTTTCAGCACACACGTTATTAAGCAAATATAGTTCCAAATACATATTCACTTGTAATTAATTTAACTCAATTCTCACATTAAAGTAGTCATGCCTGTGTTAAAATAGGTAAATGTGGGGTATTAAATATGGTAAAAGGAAATATCTGGTGGTTAAAAGTGTCAAGCAGCGAATCCATCCTTCAAAAAAAAAGGTAATTATGTTGCTTAGGTACACATATCTTCTATTTATTATACTTCCTTGCTTAAAAATATCTTCATGGCCAGGTGTGGTGGCTCAAACCTGTAATCCCAATACTTTGGGAGGACAAGGTGAGAGGATTGCCTGAACTCAGGGGTTTAAGACCAGCCTGGGTAACTTGGTGGGACCTCGTCTCTACAATTTAAAAAAAAAAAAACTTCCATAAACAAAATTAGTCATCTTTTATTCAACAATTTCAATTGTCCTTCTTGATGACATCATTAAAATAATTCTATTTAACTTTGTTTTAGTTGTCTCAAACTAATAATCACAATACATAAAACAAAACTAAGTATATTTTATACATACCTAATTTTTTAATGCAAGATTTCTTGTGTTTAACCTTACAATATATTTAAAAAGAGAGGCATGCTTCCAAAAGGTCTCAGAAATAAATTGTTCACCTTTCTGTTAAGTATACCACATCATTTAGGAATGTTATTAGAAAATAACTTTCTTCATGCTTTGTTTTCTGACAGGCAGCCAATCATGTATGAATTACAATAATCCAGTCACTGTAATCTCTTCAAGACATTTCTGAAATACAAATTTATACAGGACAGAAATTTATTTTAAAAGAAAAAAATAAATATTAATAAAATATATGTTTTAACACCTTGTAATAGAAAAATTATAAAAGAGATAATTAAGATGAAAAATTGGAAATATTGTTTTATAAATAAATGTATTGTTAACTCAGTCCTCATCCTAAACCAGGAAAATCCTTTTTGACAGCGTATCCTGACAAAGCATTTGCCTATATTAAACCTCAATCAAGAAGCCAAGCAAAGCAGGGCGTGAAGAAGAGGCAGGCCTGGAAGTGGGGACATCCCAATGAAGGGTGGTCAAGGTGGAGATGGTGATCGGCAGACTGATGGAAAACAGCATTCAGGTCTTTTGAATCAGTACAGGTCACTGCATCCATAACAGGCAAAGTCAGTCCTCAAAAATCTGTTTGAAATTAAAGTGTGAATCCACCCACACCAATGGTTATGGACTCAGAAACACATAGTTCCTAAAAGTCAAAGTAACATCGCATTCATTACACAGGAGGAATGGAAGAAATTCCAATACTGGAAACCAAGGGAAAATTAATCAGGAAATTTACTGGATCTGAAATGGCAACATGATGCAAAGACAGAAGTGATAGAGGAGCAAATTCTGTTCTAGGTGGAAAGTTGGTGCCAAGTTTCCTGCCATTATTTTTGAAACACGGAAACAAATAAAAGGACAAGTGTATGATGTGTCCTGAGATCATGCTGAGAACCAAGGACAGCTGACAGGACCAGTAGTGTACCTGCCCTTCTGGCTTAGGCTTTCTTGGGTTTTCTAATCGCAGAAATCTGTTAGAACCTGTTCAAATATAATCTTTGAACAATTCAGGCCTTAAAAGAAACAGAAAAGTCCACACCGAGCCAGAGCAGAGTGGGAAATGAAGAAGAGCTGGCACACTACAAAATATTGTCATGTGTATGTCACCTCACACAGTCAGTCACAATATGATGGGATGGTAGAGTACAACTACATTGCCCAGATAAACCCACCTCAAAAGAGAATTTATTTCAGTTTCTTTCTCCTTAGAAGTTTTTTCTTTTAGAAGTAAAATCCTTCCTTAAAGTTAAGTTTGTGGATGATGAAAGGCAATTTGCTCTCACTACACAGCCTCTTATTTTTTAAAACTGTGGATCTATAAGCAAAACAAATTGAAGAATAATATTTTGACAAGAGTAATTCATACCACCAGAACAAAGCAATTCAAATTGTCAAGAAGGGCAATGGAAATAGCAAAACATAGGATATTTTCTGTGGTGGGGCAGGTTTTTTTTTTTTCAGGTAATACATTTTAAAATTTTCTACTGAATTGTTTAAGATGGAAGATAGGTATTTCTTGCCCTTCACAAAATAAGTTTTTGTCTTTAATATGTATTATAAAATAAATCTGGTAAACAAAGTTATTATTGTGAGTCTTTGACAAGTACCCATAGTTAGAAACCCAAGGAAGCCTAAGTCAAAGAGCAAGTGATGGTGTCCCTCTCGTCTGTCCTTGGTCTTCAACATGGTCTCAGGACACATTACACATCTGCCCTCTTATTTGTTTCCATGTTTCAAAAATAGTGTAAAGTCATTTGCTTCCCAATTCAAATATTTAAACATCAGGTTTTCCATCTCATTGACAACAAGCTTCCATGAGTTCCCAAAAGAAAGTTTTCCACAAAGTGCCCCTACCATAAAGTCATCCTCCCAGGGCTCACAAAGGATTCTGCAAACCTCTGGAGCTATCCTTTGCTTTCTCAAATTCTGTTCTGGATCAAATCATTATTGCAATAGATATTTATTGACTGTCTGCTGTGCAGGGCACTATACTGGTGACTGTTTCCCAGAGATGTTTAGAGTTTGAGCAGAAAGTGTAAGTTAATAGACAATGACAAATATGATGAGATAAATGTTTTTAAATGGTGTCCTAAGAGTCAGAACTGGGTAAGCTCATAGAATTTTTAAGAGTTCCCAGAAAACTTTCTGGAAAAGGTGATAGCTAAGGTTCTAAGCCTCTAAAAACTGAGGTTTTTAAAGCAGAGAGGAGGTAGTTACTCAGATGGAGGACAAGAAAGATGTTTCAGGTTAACTGAAACTTTCTGTAGTTCAGTGTGGCTGGAACACAGAATTCAATACCAAGAATATGAGATGAAGTTAAAGAGATGGAAGTACCAAATTACAAGAAGCCATTGGGTAGCAGCAAAATTAAATTAATAGGCATAGGTTCCCCCATGAATGAGAATGCAAAATAGGATCAGACACAAACCCAGGAGGTTTGTGGTATCATAAAAGGTAAGAAAAGAATGTGAGAAAAGGAAGACAAGCAGGTATGAGAGACTGAATATACAAACAGACAAGAGCTAGATCTTATATAAAAATAGAACCCTAGGCCACAGGCTGCAGCAACCAGCCAAGAAAGCCAAACCACAGCCTCTGCACCAGTTGGTCCAAAATAGCCAGGGATAGATCAATAGCTGCCAGCTTCTCTAATATTTGTCTTTGCTTCCAACTTAGAACCACTGAGAGAAAGACACATACTCCCCTCTAATTAATCATATAATGTGTCCCACTTCCAGTTAATTCACCACCAACTTTCCCAGGGCAATAAGTGCATACCTGAAGTCTTCCTTCTATATTTTCACTTTAGAGCTGTCCTATTTTGTGTGCATGTGTGTGTGCACTGTTATAATAGAATGTTACAAACTGGGAAATTTACACAGAACAGAAATTTATTTTAAGGTGCCGGTAGGTTCAGGTGTCTGGTGAGGGTTGTTTTCTGCTTCCAAAATGGTCAAGAGCCTCTTCTGGTTTTTGTCTTTATTCTTTTTAAATACAGCCTAGCACAGTGATTAAGAGCATGAACATTCCACTTTGTCTGCCTGCATTAATTACCCCACCTCTACCACTTACTAGCTATGTAGCTTTAAGAAACTCTTTTAGCTTCTCTAGGCCTCAGTTTTCTCCCCTGTGAAGTAGGGATAATAATAGCACTCACATTCAAAGTTATTTTGAAAACGAATTTCTACTTGTAAAAGCATGAAGAATGGTGCCCGAGACATATTAGTTACTAGGCAAGTATTTCTTTAATAAAGTCATTTCCATGTCTTGTATCTATAAGTTTATATCACCAACCTGATCAATCTTCTAAGTTCAAACTGGTACATTCAATTAGCCAAGCTGACTTCCTTTCTTTCATATCTCATAGGCAATTCTCCCAGGACAAAAATTGCAGTTGTTCACATTTCTTTTTTTTTGAGAAGGCAGGATTTATTGAGAAGACAGAAAAGCTCCTACGGTGGGAGGAGGGGACCCGAAGGGGTTGCCCCAGTTGTTCACATTTCTACAGAATGGGTAATATTTGATAGGAAAGTCTACAGTAGTGGAGAAGAAAACTATAATCAAAAGCTGTAGGTTCCCATGAGAGCAGCTTTCCTCAACCTCCACAGGAATTTCTCCTCCGATCTGGCTCTCTATGATGACTATTCTGTGTGGTGATGTTATATATCATGTCTTCAGATGACGGATTTGAAACAGGCCTCTCTTCTTCCAGTAAGCACATTAAGCATCACTCTTTCTTCTAATCGATGCTGTAGGAACATACAAACACCAGGCTGTCCTTCACGTTTTTATTCTTTCCCTGTAAATGGCATCCGTGGGACCTCAGGATACCCGTGCACACATCTGCCAATCACTCCCCGGCCTACGTTTAAGTTTGCACCCACCCTGTTACTTTCTCAAAGTGCCTGCCAACTTAACTTTCTCAAGATTTCTCCAGTCATTCCACTTCTTGCTTTGTCAAGACTATCACCCTGATCCAAGCTACCAGTATCTTTCACCAATATCCTGGGCTCCTGCATTCATACTCCTGCTCTAGTTTTTCTACCAGTAAACCAAATATTTTAATTTATTTTTTTTTTCTTTATTGTATTGTAGAGATGTGGGATGAAAGTCAGAATTAGGTACATAAGTGGTCTATGTGCAGGTGAAGTTAGAGCCTCCCACTGGTCCTCCCTTCTCCTGGTTTAGGATCAGGTACCCTTAGAGATGTTAGGTGCTCTTCCACCGCTCCCTCCCCTGGTAGTGTCCCACTACTGCTGATCCCTCTCTTTTGGTAAGCAATCTGAATATTTTAAAATCAGATTTCATCTTGTCCTTTCTCTGGCTAAACCTTTAAGACCTCTTTGTTTCTCTTAGCATAAAGTACCTTACCAAGTTTTACTCATCCTAAATAACAGCCTGCTGGACCTGGCTCCTGATTTCAGCACCTGTCTCCTACTGTTATTGCATTTCTTCCTCAAGGGCTTTGCATAAGTGCTTCTTCATTCCTGACCTGACCTCCTCAGCAAGTTTGCCTAATTAGCTCTTTTCAACATTTCAGTGTTCACTCAAATGCCACTTTCAACAAGAAGACTTGCCCCTCATTTTTTTGGTTTAACATTACTTATTACAGCAACACAAAACAATTTATTGCGCAATGTTAGTTTGATGCCTGTCGCTTCTTCTAGACAATTAGCCATATGACATGGAAGCAACATCTACCTTGGGTTGGGTGTTTTTGAAAGTCCTGTTATATAAATAGTAGAAGGTTATGGGAAAGAAAGATTTGGACAGAAAGACAATGACAAATTATGGACCAATATTAAGGATCTGATTTAGGTCGAAGTATAATTTAGAATGACATCTTCAGGGCTTAGCAGTTGAGACCAGTGAGTAAGGGTTCTGTTGAATGAGTGTACTGGAACAATAACAGAGCAGGTAGTTAAAAATCTGTCAAAAAATTACTGAAATTGATGGAGCATGGAATATCAGGAAAAAGAATAGGTAAGAGAAAATTTGTCTCTGGTCTCATACATATTTGACTCAGTGGTATATATAGATTCATAAATGTAATGTAGAAATTTTAAACTTGATTTCAAGTTAGATCCAAGCAGAGACTATGTTTTAGCATCTATTGATTCATGGCAAAAATGAGCACAGTAAAATCAATAAGAAAATAAAAATTGCCTGAAGAGAAAGGAATAATGATGACTATTTTAACTATTTAACTACATGAAAGCCCAATTTGATTATTATAAACTCATTATTAAAGTTGTAGATACATATAGAATTCATCTCTTTATTTCCTCCCATGTAGTATTTTTTTAAAGAACTGGTTATAAACAGCGTAATTAACTTTCAGGTAATCATTTCCAAAAAGAGATGAACAAAAGCAAATTATTTAAATGACCACTCTGGTTGATGTTTGATTAAAATTATAGTAATTTCCTTTACCAATGGCACAATGTTAGTTAAAAGGATTTTTAAAACATTCGACTTGATACTAAGAAAATGTTGTATTGGTTATCAAATTATCCTAGGTACTTATGGTTAGGAAACTAATTTTACTGGAACAGCTAATACCATACATTCATTTAAGAAAGCCATTGGACAAGTAAACACTCTACCAGATGTTTTGTGTCAAAGCAACTGGGTTTTGTTTTAGCTGAGCCCAGCAACTCTTCCAGGGCGTCCTGGGAGATGACATCTCGTGCGGGGCAATATATGAAATCAGGTGTTGAGCACAGAGGGAGTACAATTTACTGTAAACAGTTTTATCAGCCTCAGCAAAAAAATTTGTTTTGTGAAGAGAGAAAAAATGTTCAACCAGCCGCTCTTGCAAAAGAGGGTGTTAATAACTTCACAAGATAAATGCTTGCCTTTCTTTAGATTTTACGGTATTTTCTGTGCAGACTTTGAAAGATTTATAAATGGGATTTTAAACCAACTTTCGGCATCTGTGCCATCACAACCTTAAGCCCCTCACTAAGATCTCCATGGTGGGGCAGAGAGCAATGCACATGGTCAATCTGTATGGGTTTTTAAACTGTCCAACAGTCATGGGAGTATTCAAGGAAATAATTGTGTAGATTTCCCTTTCCAGTCCCTTTCATTTTTATGGCATTCCTCCTCTACTGCTCCTTGCTTCAATTTTAGGAAAATGCCTGAAAACTGACATCTATCCAGAACATGTAAGCACCTCAGGCAGTCAAGCTATCAAGCTGTTTACATGGAGGCAGTAGCTGTCCAAATACCTCAAAAAAGCTATCATAAGTCATCGTGTCATGTTGTAATTCTATTTTTTGTATGTGAGGACATTAAGCAATCTGGCAAGAAAAATCACAAAAGATAATGTATTTATATTACTCAGTCTGGCTCAAAATTACAGCTGGCAGTTAGTAATAGCTTAGCTCATTTGTGTAACTCTTTCTGGAACTCTCCAAATGCACAACTGTACCAGAAGTGAAGTAAATAATGTACTCACAAATTAATTTTCTAAATATTTTAGAAGATTGAACACTCAGAGTAAAACTGAGCAAAAAGAACTTTTAAAAATTGTGCATTTTGAGTTACTGTCAGTAATTTTATGTGTATCAATGTAATCTTTCTCCAAATAACCACTCTTCATAGTCTAAATGAGAAGGAATTTTTAAATTGATTCAGAAAGAAAGTCAGCATTGTTACATGTTTAAATTTCTACTTTATTCTAACATTTTACTTTCCCTTCAGGAATACACAGAAAATTATCAGAAAAGAAAGAACAGTCTAATCTTTAAACTATCTCTGAAGCACAGAGACAAGGCAAAAAATACATAGGCCAGATTGGTGTATAGGAAATTTGGGGGGAAGTGTTTTAGGTTAAATTGTATTCTCCAAAAACGTATGTTAAAGTCCTACCTCTCTGTACCTGGGGATTTGACCACCTTGGAAATAGGGTCCTTGCAGATGTACTCAAGTTAAGATAACTCATTACTCTTGACCCTAATTTGATAAGACCAGTGTCTTTATTAGAAGGGGAGGGACACAAAGACAGAAATGCATGGAAGGAATGTGATGTGCAGAATTCATAGGGAGAACACTACATGACTACCAAGGCAGAGATTGAAATGGTGCATCTGCAAACCATGGAACACCAAGGACAGCTGGCAACATCAGAAGCTAAGATGAAGGCATGGAACAGATTCTCCCCTTGGACCTTCCATTACTTTAACTCTTGACCTTATAGACATTTTAATTCCTGGCCCTGCAGACACCTTAATTTTGCACTTCCAGCCTCTAAAACTATGAGAGAATAAATTTCTGTTCTTCCTAGCCACCCAATTTGCATGGCTTTGTACAGACTTAGGAAACAAATGTAGGGTACGTCCTCAGAAGTAACACCCATAGGAAGTTGGAGCAGCAGAACTGGGCAGGGAGAGAAGAATTGAAATGTAGCCACCACAGGAGCATGGCTGACCACACAAGGAGCTCTGCCGCTGCAGACACCCTTGAAAGTTGTCCCCAGTGGAGGACAGAGAACCAAGCCTTATTCCCCTGCACACAGCAGTCACTGGCTATGGGCTACCCTGAATGTTAATGTTCATCGAGCACAATGCCCAGAAGTTATATAGTACTCTCTGGGCATATCATCTTTTTCAAGGTAAAAGGTAGTTGATTTTATTGTTTATTTGTTTGTTTTTTTTCTTTTTCCCAGCATAAGAATTATTTGTGGCTCTTAGATGTCTTTATTTTTAAACATTATTTAACAGGCAATTGAGGAATCCATCTCTAGGTCAAAATCTTCTGCGTGATTATTCAGATCTTTCCACGGGCAATAATGCTTTACTTGGTAGATCTCACAAGGGTAGCTGCCCTCCCCACAGAAGACCGGGTACATGGCCAGTGCACTGTTGCCTCTGGAGGAAGTGGCTGTCAGGATCAGCTCCCTGCTTCTGCCCCACCTCACCCATTGGAGATGTTCTTATCAGAAGTGGCCCTTGCTGACATCACATTATCCTGGAGACTTGAAGATTCCTCTCTCCCTTGTGACTCAGTACTCAGAAATTTTCTTCCCCTGGTCCTCCCCCGCCCCCGCCCCAGCCCCACTTTGTGCAGCTGCTGGGTCCATAAATGAGCAGGGGCCTATTTTGGGACTCTCAGCAGTGAGAAGAACCTAGTCTGCACTGTTATGTCTCATTTACACACTGATGATGTTACATGGAGGAGAGTGGAGCACAAGAGGAACAGCATCTATCTCCTGGCTTTCTGCTTGTGCTACTGCAGTGAGTAAAGGCTTTGTTCCTTTCAGTTTGGCCTATTGTTTTTTGTTGGTGGTTGTTGTTTACTTTTAAAATAAAAATTAATTTATCTTAAAAATTGTTTTTATTTTTATTTTTAAAACTTATTTAACAAATTTTTAAAATGACAAATAATTGTACATATTCCTGGGATACATAGTGATGCTGTGATATAATATAGTGATCAGGTCAAGGTAATTAACATGTCCATCATCTCCAACATTTATTGTTTCTTTGTGTTGGGGGACATTCACTAGCCACCTTCCAGCTATTGGAAACTATATATTATTAACTCTAGTCATCCTACAGTGCTATAGAACTCCAGGATTTATTCCTATGTAGCTGTAATTGTTTTAATTGACCACCTGGCAGCTCAGTTCTCTCTTGGCTACCTCTCAGTTCTTGATGGTAATATAGTGTATCACGTTCTTTTCTTGGATCTTTGAAATGATGATATGCTTCTTCTACTTTAATCTGTTGGTATAATGAATCACATTGACAGCTATTGGAACACTGAATTATCTTTGTATTCTTGGGATAATTCTCAGCTGGTTATGTGCATTCTTTTAAAAGACAGGCAAATTAGCCTTTTTTGTTTGGTTGTTTTAGTTAGGCTATTTGCCTCCATATTTATAATTGAGATTGTTGTATTTAGTTTATTTGAATCTTTCTCTCTCTGCACATTCTCCTTGTTTTGCTGTCCTTCACACCCAATGGACATTTTCCACTTGGTTCATGCTGTAAATGAAAGAACATGGTTATTAGGACTCTATCATGCTGTTGTGTTTGATGGTGAGCACATGTGAGATGGTTGCTTTTGTTTTCAGTTTAATATTTTTTTAAATCTAGCATCTTTGTATTTTAATAAAGGGGTTAAACAAAACAAATTTTTTTCAATGGCTAAACCTTTTGAGCTATTGTTTTCAATTTCTTCATTTAGTGTTTTGTTAATATTTTTTTCTTTCCTTTTCCCTTTTTTCTCAGCCTAAACAATTTTTTCCTAATTTTTCTTATTTGTTTTTCTCAGTATTTCAGTAACTAAATATCAGGATTTGATTTTTTTCAATATTTTATATAACAAAACTTCTGTTTAACCTATATTTTTATTATTCTTGAGAATTAATTTATATCCATAATCAAGCAATCAAAAAGAAACATACTTTTACTCAGCACCACAAAATTTTTGTTGAAATAATTTAAAATTCTAGTTTTTTCCAGAAGTAATGAAAAATTTTTTTGGCTGTTTTAGAAAATCTTTCTTAACAATATTGCAAGAGACTTCATAATCACATGATATCAGTAATTACTTGTTTTTGTACAAAGCGTTTTAGTGCACCATTTTCTTTGCCATGTACCTCTCCCTATATGCCATGTTATTGTCTTTCTTTTGTTCCTTTTATGTTTGGTTGTATTCTTATGTTTTTGCATCTATTTTTCTTTTTGGGTAAAATGTGTAAATGGGAAGTAAAATTTCAGATTCAATACATATTTCATTTTTTTGGTATAAATTATGATCAAGTAATTCATTCCCAGATACATATAACAGTGAAAATTTTGCATAAGGCCTAAATGATACATGTATGAGTAATTCTCTACAGTATAATCTGTTATAGTGTAGAACTAAAGGCACAAGAGAATATCACAGAAAAAAGAGATAGGATGTGTACTTAACCAAAAAATAGATTTTAAATATGTTCCTGCTTAGTAATATGCAAGAAACAGAGAGGGAGGAGAAAGAGAGAAAAAGAGAGAGAGAGAAAGTGAGAATGAGAGAAGGAAATAATGAGATATATAATACAGAAAAATGCATATACTACGGGAATTCATTCAAGTATCCATTTCAAATTCACAGAAAATATATCAAAATAATGGGAAAGAGGATGATATAAGAGGATTGTCTCAGATCCTACTGAAGGAGACTTTGAGAAAAGAAACCTTGTGCAGGTATGATTGATCAAGGATGTGCTTTCAGGAAAAGCATTTAGCTTCTCACCATTTAGTATGATGTTACTTGTAGATTTTTTTGTACTATTCCTTATTAGGTTAAGAAAATTCCCCCATATCTAGCTTGTTTAGTTTTTGTGTGTGTGTTTGTTTTGTTGTTGTTTTCCTAGATCATTAATGGATGTTAACTTTTGTATAATTCTTATTCTCCATCTACTATGATGATCATTTATTTAGAGTACTTATACAAACCATGACATTGGTTTATTTTCAAATGTTGAGCCAACCTTGAATCCTTGAATTAAGTCCACATGGTCATGATATATAATCCTTTTGTATATTTGACTTTGTTGAGGTTTTTCTGTGTCTAGGTTTGTGAAGAATATTGAAATGTAGTTTTCTTTTCTTATGTTGTGTGTGGGTGTCAGGTCAATCCTGGTCTCTTACAATTATTTGAGAGATTTCCTTTCTGTTTTCTAGAAGATGTGTATGATTGTTATCTCTTTCTTAAGATGTTTGGAAGAACTAACAGTAAAACTTTATGAACCTAGACATTCTTTTCTAGAAGGCTAATTTAGTACAATAGATATAAGAACATTCTCATTATTTAATCCTTTTTGAGTTGTGGCAGTTTGCCTTTTAGATAATTGAAGCATCTCATCTCAGTTTTTAAACTTATTCTTCCTAGAGTTGTTCATGATATTTCCTTATTATCCTTTTAACATCTGTTGAATCACTAGTCATGTCCTCTCTTTGATTCCTGATATTTATATCTATCTAACTGTAAAAACTGCATTTATTCCTATTGTATTTTTAAATGAATGGTGTGGAGGTCTTTCTATCTGACAAGCATGAATGGATACTAGCAACCATGATTTCCCTCCAAATATAATTTGCTACTTACATAAATAGTTTTAAATAATGATTTAGAAAACATACAAGTGAATACTAGACTTCACATACATACAAAAATCACTTCTTTCTCCATGGATATCTAACTATATAACAAAATAAAATCCTTCCCAACGTTAACTATGTTTTCAAATGTTAAATTACAAAGGCAAAGGAAAGAAGGGGCTTTATGGAGTTCCCAAGTTCTTTATCAGAATCTCTGCAGGAAAACCATTCCATGTGAAGCCATTCTACTAAAATAGCAACCTAAACTATCACACACAGTTCCCATTTTTAGTACCACATTTTCATTTTTTTCATAAAATTTATTAGAGCAGACATTATATATATGACAGCCTATAGTGATTAAGAGCACCATGTAGAGCCTTTTTACTCATTTAGCTGTATATACTTTGGTTTTTAATGTGAGTAAAAGAGGACACATCAGAGGATTCAAGCAGAGAAATGATCTGACATATTAGAAAAAGATCATTGGATGCTCTGTGGAGAATAGATAGTGCTAGGGCAAAGGCAGAAGCAAAAAGACCAAGCAAAAAATGACACAAGCAAGAGGGGATGATGATTTGGAGCTGGCACTGACAGTGGAGGTAGCAAGCAGTGAACATCCATCTCTAGCATCAGAGGTGAAGACAACAAATAGCCTCACAGAGACTATTCAACTGGTTCTTGCAATTACAGAAGGTCAGTTCCCTCTAACAAATCCCCTTCTTAATTAATGGAAAGAGGAGAGAGGGGTACAGGGAGATAGGAAGAGAGTGGGAGAAAGGGAGGGAAAGGATATATATCTTGATGACAGAGATAGAGAGAGATAGGTATATTCTAGTTGTTCTGTACTCTGTGACTGGATCTTGAGTGACACAAATATTAAATATGAAAGAAAGATTTGAGAAAACCCTAAGTAAAATAATCTAACCCCTGACTTGCTGGGAGTCAAGAGGGCTAAAGGAGATGGATGAATTGAGCATGGCTGGCTGGATGATGGTGACATTCCCTGCGACTAAGACTGTGAAAGAGGTTGCCAGCTTACAGAGGAAGAAAAGTTCCCGTTTGAATATATTGTCTGATACTATGAAATAGTCACGTGTCATATCTATTAGAGTGGTGGATAGAGGATAAAAGAGTAAGTTAGAAAATAAACATTCTAAGATCTAACAAGAGAACTAGGGGAAGATGGCTTCCAGAAGTCAGGGGCATAGGATTTGAAGACAGAATTAGACAGAAGGAGTGGCAAACTCTGTCAGTTGCAGTAGAGAGTTTAAGTAGGGAAAAAAACTGAAAATGCCCAATAGGCAAGGGAGAACAGCTTCCAAACTAGATACCAAAGTGTCTTGTTTGTGATTTTGGTGTCTTAATTTTCTCCCCAACTGGATTTTTAAGTAGAAAAGAAAAACTCACGGTTCTGTTTTTACATGAGGTATCAGCATAATGCAAAACACATACAATGTGCTCAACAAATATGTCTAACTTGATGCTACTGTGTAACCCTGAGCCCTTTCTTCTTATCCTCTGCATTGCTTTTGTTGTCACCTTGCTGCCTTCCTCATTTCCCACATATTATACTCCTAAGCATTTGATCTTATCTTCCTATACTTGTAGTTTCTTTTCCAATGTCTAAACAATGTTTTTTATCATTTAATATGCCAACACTAATAGCTCTTCAAGAGCTACTGGTAACTTCAAGATTTTCTCTCTATTTTTTTTTTTTTTTTTTTTGAGTTGAGGGTCTCACTCCATTGCCTGGGCTGGAGTGTAGTGGCATGATCACAGCTCACTACAACCTCAACCTCCCAAAGAGCTGGGACTATAGGCACGTGCCACCACCCTGACTATAGCACCCAAGGTCTTGCTATGTTGTCCAAGCTGATCTCAAACTCCTGGGCTCAAGCAATCCTCTCGCTTTGGCTTCCTAAAGTGCTAGTGTTACAGGTGTGAACCACCACACCTGGTCTTTAATTTTATTTCTATCAGTATTTTTTTCTTTTGTTCTTTTATGTCAGCCATTTTGTTTTATAAGTTTATGATTAGCAAGAGCTCAAAATTATGTTTATATTATGACACATAGTATAAACATTCTTAAACTCTATTGACTGTAAATGTTTTATGTCTTTATGGAATTGAAAACAAATAGTATATAACAATAACATTAACAGTAAAATAGATAAGTTGCTATTTTAAACATACATATCATGTACTAGAAACTGTTGCAAATATTTTATACATATTATCTCATATAGTCCTCATAGCTCCTCTATGATCCTTTATCATCTCAAAATATAGATTAATAAACTAGTTAACAGAAAGGTTAAATAAACTTTTCCTAATTCATACAATTAGTAATTTGGAAAAAAAATGATTGAGTTGTCTTCCTGACTCCAGAACCCAAAATATATATATTGACATTCATATAAATGCATACATCAAAATAAAAAATAACCATTTTGTAATGAATGCAAACTCAAGAGTTTTACTTGTATGGCACCAATGAAATTTCTAGTCACTGGAAAAAGTCAAAATTTCATTTTCAACAGAAAAACAAATGAATTTTTTTTGCAAAGGCAAATAACATATTCTACTTATTTCCAGAATAAAGAAAATTGAATCACAGTCTTTGATTTAAAAAGGCAATTATTTTAGATAGTAAAATTTGAACAATAACCAAAATTCCTTCTGGTTACAAAATGTGTCTTTCAAATTACTTACCAAACCTTTGATATTGCTAAGTAATAGTTCTCTTGCTTTCGTAGATTAAAATTTATCACACGTGAAAAATGGTGCTTGAATGTGAAAGGAACGGAGAGGTTGGTACTCAGAAAAAGGGTAGAGTAAATATCCACTTGGAAGGAAAACTATAAGAAAATTAACAAAGATAGAAAAAGGAAAGAAATGAAAATTTCCCTGTGAGGAAATTGGAAAGCATAGCCTAATGTTTGTTCTCCAGTTTTTGAGAAAGCAAGAAATGCAAACAAACAACAGCTGAGAGATTATTATCTATACATTTGGCCCATGGTGCCAGAAAAAAATGACACAGTCACTTTTTAATGGACTAAGCTTAATGCTCCACCTTCCTCCTTCTTCTGCAACTGTAGTCTGCTGTACAAGCTTACAGAAGCAAATGAAAGTGTATATGACTAATTAACCACACCACAGAGGACAACAACTAGAAAGACAGTCCCAGACATAATCATTTGGTCAAACTTATAGAGGTGTGATCCTTTGAGTTAGTCTGTTGAAAACTTATAAATCAGGGCAAGATAACAAAAAAGTATAACCAGTCCCAAATGCCTTGCTGTTGGCTATTGTTTTAGTAAAAATGCTTTCCAAGTTGCAGAAGCCATGGAATACTGAAGAAGACAATGAAGAAGGTTTTATGGAGAATGGAATCGTGTCATTTGTGGTAGGGACACACATGCTACACCAGAGCATTAATGTCTTGCTAAAGGTAAAAATCCTTGGGAAAATGTGTTGCTATAAACAAGAAGTGTTAAAGTTGGTACCAATTTCTAAAGCAAAATTTGAGAAGAAAAAATATAATGTATGGTATAGGGAACGAGCTACTAATTTTGTCTACTGTGGAAACAAAAAACAATCAATGCAGAAGACACGTCCATGATGAGGGCAGGTGAAAGGGCAGTTTCCCTGTTCTTCCCTCATTCCTCAGGTAGGTCAACTTTACTGTTAAATGTGTTCCTACATGAGGAAGAACCAGGTGACAGGAGACCAGAGCTGGGCTTCCTGCATTTCAAATCACTAGCCATAAAAGAGGACATACCACTCAAGCATCTTGTCTAAAACCACATAAGGAGAGCTTTGCCATGCTATTTTATAAATTTCTACATTTACCTTCTTTCTGGAAGAAAGACCTTAAAGAACACTCCATCTGTAGTCAACCACAATCTATAACTACCTTGACTCATACATAACACTGTTATGGTCAGTTAGTACCCAGCAGAAGTGTACATTCTGTCTTATAGAGTGCACTGAAAAAAATAAAATAAATTCTTCGCCAGAGGCTAGCTTTTGCCTCTAGGTATGATCATGTGACTGAGCTCTGGCCAGTGGAATGTGAGCAGAAATAATATGAGCCACTCTGCTGTGCCCATAAAAATGCCTCATATACTACTTACTGTTACTGTTCCATGCTGTTTTTTCTCTCTATCTTGAATAAATACTCCCCCAGGTGACCTTTGGAGCCATTTGGGAAAGATAGTAGAGCCCCCACATCGCAGGGCCAGAAAGTCTGTGTGAAGGGGTTACCTTGCCGACCTAGTCAACATTCTAAATATTTTAAGTATACAAAAAATAAACTTCTATTGTTTCTGAGACATTCATCACAAGGGGGTCAATTTCTTAATGGATTGAGGTCCGCAACTAATGGAAACATACACAACAGCCAGACATCCTAATGTGTTCATTACTGCCTCTGTGTTGAAAATGTAAACGGAAAGATTGCCAATGCATTAGGGCTTTGTTTCTTTCGTGATGAACCCTCACCTGTTCAGTCATCAGCACAAGCAGTTAGAGATGATAATGTGCTGAAGAAATTTAGAAAGGCTCAGGTGGGTCATTTCAGAAAGATTAAAATAGCCTCCTGGACTAGCAGGTATTCTGTTCCTCTACTACTATAAATGACAGTTATTAAAATCAATGATGATCATTAAGGACAACTCTCTGACCCAGGGTGGTTGGTAAAAATCATTTGGCTTCCCTTATACCTATTTGGCTTCCTGCTCCCCAGTGACTTTTCAGAACAACCAATTAGCTCAGTGGGAAATTTAACTGGAGATAAAGATATAATCATGACAGAAACATTCCAGAGATACCTTTCATTTTCTTAAAGTTAAATGTCCCTTTTTGTTTCCAGTAATATCATGCTAGCCATTCGGTCTCAGAGGGAGAGAGGTGGTTTCATTGGCCCCTAAAAAAATACACTGAGCAGTACAGTGTGTGTAATGATGCTGTCTGACAATGCCTTTTTCTGTCATTTTTCTGTTCTTAACTGTAGTCCTCCTCATCCCATTCAGTTTTTAATTTGCTTGTCATACAGTCTCTCTAACCTCACCTATAAATGAAAAACTTTAAAAACCTCTCCGTGTGACAGAGCATCGCTGTAAACCAGGGCTCTTAAAATGGGTGTGTTTCACTCCTTTGCCAAAATCCCTGCTGCTATGGCTGCTGCAAATCAAAAAATTCTCCAATCCAGTCAAAGATGCCCTGCTTTCTGTAATCCCCATGTTGGGTCGTCAAAACATCTGATCCCCTTTTTTGAAATTTTTGACGTTTCTACCAAAGAACTCCACCTTAGTCCACCCTGTCACAAATCTCAACCCCTTCAAAGATCACCGATTTACTCAAGAGGGTTTTCTGCTTGATGAAACATAATACCTGCCTCAAAGTGTGGAATATGTGGGCTCTTGCTCCCTTGTTCTGTGCTGATATTGTGGTGGCAAGATTGATTTTAGAATCATAGGACTTTGGAGCTTAAAGGGACTTTATAAATCATATAGTACAACTATTTCTGGGGTTGAGAGTTTAAGTGACTCACTTGAGGTCACTAGATTAAGTAGTGGCAAATCAAGTACATTAACCTAAGGTTCTTGGTTCCCCATCTTTACTCTTTTCCCCGTGCTGTGCTGTGAAGATTGATATTATGAAACCCCACACAGTTTAAAAGCTATTAGGTTGAAGATCAGTTCTTTGCCTGTGCTGCCCTATTCCCAAGATTAATTAGGGTGTTTCTCATGTAACTTGTGTGTCAGCGATCCCACACAGCTCACTTTGTGCGGTTAGATTGGCATATTTCTCTTGAAGTTAGCTTCCAGCTGGAAACCTAGGAAAGTTTCAGCCCTGGACATTCTAGTATGTCATCATCAATCTGCTACGTCTGTAATCACATGATCAAGAATGAATCAAGAGGAAATTTTATGGGAAGGAGATGTTTAAAAATATAAACCTATGCACCTGTTATAATAGCTAAAATCTTAAATACTGACCACACCAAATGCTGGTGAGGAGGTGGAATGACAGGAACTTTCACTTATTGCTGGTGGAAATGCAAAATATTATAGCCACTTTAGAAGACAGTTTAGCAGTTTCTTACAAAGCTAAACATAGGTTTACATATGATCCAGCAATCTTGCTCCCAGGTACTTATTCAAATAACTTTAAAACATTTGTTCACATAATTATGTTTACACAAATATTTATAATAGCTTTATTCACTATTGTGGAATTTGAAAGCAACCAAGATGATCTTCAATGGGTGAATAAGCAAATTTTGGTACATCCATTCAGTGGAATATTATTCAATGATAAAAAGAAATGAGCAATCAAGTCACAATAATACATGGATGAATCTTAAATGCACACAGCTGTGTAAAAGAAGCCAGTTCACAAAGGCTACATAGTGTAGGATTGCCATTATATAACATTCTAGAAAAGGCAAAATTATAGAGACAAAAGATCAGTGGTTGTCAAAGATTCAGAGGGAGGTGAGAAGGGGTGAATAGATGGGTCAAAGGGCATTTTAAGGCAGATACATTATTCTATATAAAAGTGTGATTGTGGATACCCGATATTATGCACTTGTTAGAATCTGTTAACTGTACAACACAAAGAGAAAGTATGTGTTGCAGAAAGGGGGTGAGGGAACTCTGTAATTTCTGCTTAATTTGGCTGTAAGCATACAGCTGCTCTAAAAATTAAGGCTATTTTTAAAACTTCAAATACTGCATAGTCAATAAAAAGAAAAGCATTACCCTGTCAATATAGTTTTTGTTGATATAATCTTTCAACTAAACATTTTCTCAGTTTAATTCAAGTTACTGAAGCCGTCTCCAAACCTTCTGAATCAATTACAATTCATTGATTTAACAAATATTATTTAAGCATAAATTAACTGCCCTTGTAGACATTATAGTAGTGAGAGTAGTATCATATGTTTATGTACTGCTGACATTTTTTCAGATACAATTCAAAGATCCTCATATGTGTTAACTCATTTGACACCAATACAAAATCGACAAGGAATAGATTATTAGTGTAATATTTACATAGACATCAAAACTCAGGCTCGAAGAGGTTAATTTACTTTCCCATTGTTACACAGACAGAAAGCTGCAAAACTGAGAGTTGAACTCAGGCCATCTCGTTCCAAAGTATTTGTTCATAACTGTATCATAGCAGATACAACTAAGAAAAAAATTGTGAATACAACATGTAACTACAGTTCTTCCAACAAACTTTAGTTGTAGGAACAAAACAAAAATGAACAGAATAAGAGTCGGACCTTCAAGGAACTCAATATCAACAAATAATAAAATCAATGATAAAGTGGAAGACTTCAGTCAAATGACTCTTAAAGTCATGAGGTGGGCCAGAGAGATATGACAGAATACTTGCATTTGAATACACTTGAGTATGAGGAAGTGGTCCAAGATCAGGCTTCCCTGGGCCAGATCACAGAAATCATTTGATGCTAGTGGTTACTCCCTGGACTAGCAACATCAGCACTGCGTGGAAACTTTTTGGATGTATAAAAAAGCTCAGGCCCCTTCTCAAACACACTGAATCAGAAACTTTGAGGATGGAGTCTCACAATCTATACTGTAAATGTTCTCCAGATAATTCTGATGCATGCTAAAACTTGTTTAAGCCATTCTGAAGTGTTTGGACATCATTTGCCAAGAGATTGAAAGCCGCAAAAGGATTTTATAAAGGAAGACGTCATAGTAGGTGTAGAAAGTAAAATCCTTACTTCAGTAGCCAAAATGGAGTCCCAAGGTTATTCTAAGATGCTTTATAAATACAAAAGATTACAGTATCAAGCAATTATTTACATCTCTAACTTCTAAAAAAGATGTCCCATGCTATTAATTACCAAAATAAAAGAAGAGACTTTTAGGCATAACTAATGCCTGACAGCATTCTCACTTTAGCCTCACACACACACATACATTTCATTTACAACAAATGCTCTAGTATGAACCCAGTTAACATATTTGACTCTGAAACTAGAAAATAAAGCCTTTGGGAATCAAGAAAGAGGCAATTGTTTTGTCTTTTTTTTTTTCTTTTTGAAGCCTCATTTTAAAACGGAATGCCTACAAGTTACACCCACTTCAGAGTTAAATCTATCCCCTTTAAAATAGTAGCTTATTGGTCAATGAGACCAGAATCAGGCTTGAGGAAAAAGGGGGCATTTGTGTTATTCATCTTTTTTTTTTCCTCTAATCCTTTGGAAGAAGGGCTCTGGTTTTACTTCAACTGGTGGATAACTTAGGAACATGGAACTTTCAACAATTAATTTGCAACAACAACAAAAAGTGGCTAACAAGAGTGTGAGTAAAGTAATTTTTTAACAAACTGGTTCATGTTAGAATAATATGGAGAGATGACCAGAAACGGTGGCTTATGCTTGAAATACCAACACTTCCAGTAGCTGGGAGGGAGAATTGCTTGAGACCTGGAGTTAGGGATCAACATGGACGGCATAGTGAGACCTTGTTTCTACAAAAATAGAAATAATGAATGAATTAATTAATTAATAAAAACCAGGTGTGGTAGCACACACCTGTAGTCCCAGCTATTCAAGAGGCTAAGGCAGAAGGATCCTGAGTCCAGGAGGTCAAGCCTGCAGTGAACTGTGATTGTGTCAATACATGCCAGCATGGGTGACAGAGTGAGACTCTAACTCAAAATTTAAAAAAAAAAAAGAGAGAGAGAGAAGAAGAATATGGAGAGAAATAATACAATTATGATTCTACTAAGAATACAGTTGACAATCATAACATATCACCATCCTATTGTTGGCAGTTGTAAGTTGTGTGCAGGGAAATTAGACAATGCCTCTAGAACCAAAATATGTGTGCAAAATGTTGAGGAAACTATTGTTATCACCACCAAAAATTAATTCCCACCTGTGCTGTTCTTGTTTAACCAATGTATTAGGAACCTACTGGAGACTCCCAGTGTTAGATGACTATGAAATTAGGTGAGTTGCTTTCTTATATGAGCTATTCCATTTGTTTTAAGCCTTTTCAATTTATATGCATAGAGGATTATGAGAAAACTGATGCATTTACTTACTATAAAGTGACCCATAATAAAAATAAATCTATCACTTTGTTTTGAATGATTTAAAGTGCCACTGGAATTGAATTTGTTTTCTTAGTGATAAATACTATGAACTTTCTACCTGTGCTTTCATGGTTGCATCTGTCTAGCATACAACATATTCCAAGACCCCAGAGCAATTTTTTTTAAGTCAGTTAAAGTGCAGTAAACTTTAGAACACATATTAATAATATTCAGCCACCTTGCCTCTGGCCTGCCTACTAAAGAAAAGTCAATCCCACTTTCTCCTTTCCTATCCAGGATTTCATAAAACTATATACACACTTTACTGGTTTTCTACTTTAATAGTTAATTTCCCATGTAAATAGGAAATATAATAATCTATCAAAATAAATGATGTGAGTGATCTATAATAGTAACTACTACTTTTTAATCAACCACAAAATAGGCTTGACGTATGACAAAGCAAATGTATGATTTTCTCTAGAAAAATAATACAAAATTTTAAAACACTTCTTTGCAATCTTTGAATAAAAAAATCCATTACTCAGCACCATGTTAAAAAAACTTTAAATCAAATTACATTTATTGTGAGATAATTAACCAATTATGCAGAAATATCTGTCTTTAAAAGAAGTTGACAACTCAAGAAATACAATAAACCTCTTTAAAAACCACAATTTCCCTTTTTTTTGGTCATAGAATCCAAAACTAATATTAACATCTCTTAAATTACTTTGTTTTTAATAACAACACAATAAAAGCTGTTAAGCCCTTCAGTGTGAGAGATTCTGAGATAAATCAAAACTATTGATTAATTACATTATTGAAATATAATTTTGTAGATCAGTGTTATTATTACTATTATTGAATCCATTCCCATTTTTGTTGCATGCAGATATGGGATTCCAGCTTGGACTAACTTCTGAGATATATTGAATATACTCTTAAGAAAAGGTATAACAGCACAGAGCCGCACAGTTATAATAATTAGTTTATCAAATTTAATCTCTCATCAGGAACTTTGTAGAATTTCCAATAAAGTAACTGATAAGTCATTAGCTTTCAGTCTGCATTTTCTATGTAGTCTGGTCTGTTAGAAAACTTTTCTGCATATTGACCTCAGTTTATTTAAATTTCAACTGGTTTTGTTTCTCATTCTATCCCTTTGCTTAGATAATAATTTGCTTTGTAAGGGTATCGAGTTCTCTTTTTTTCTTCTCTTCTGATGACTTTTTTTTTTTAACTGTTCTTATCATGCCAAAGTCTTAGGCTGTTTTACATCTGATCATCTACTTAAAAATAAGTCACGTTTTTAAAATGATGCCACTGAAAACTGAAAGCAACACTTGATTTCTCTTTACATAGGGAGTAACTATTGAACCATGCTCTGAGCTTGATGTTAAGAGTATTGTTGAACAAATGAAGGACTCAACCTACCAAAAATAAATTATATTTTATTAGAAGTCCAAGATCATATTATCCTTCTGCTAGCTTTTTACACTCTTCATTCTTTCTCAGATTAGACTGAGAGTCAATAGCAAAGACTTTTTGTCTTTTTTAATGTTAGTAATTGTTAAGCCTCACCTCCCACAGTCTGTGCTTTAGGATGAACTGACAGTAGTAAAAGTCAGCTAACTTAGAAAGTTTTACAAAAGTAAATAGTAATGGGAAAGCTACAAAGAAATGGTGTTTGCTATGAGGTGAAGGAAAATTGGAACAAAACATTTGAAAATCAATTTGTCAATATGTATATAATAAAAAAAATGTTTGTTCCTCTTGAATCGAAACTTCTATTTTGGGAAATTTGTTCTGAAGAAATACTGAAATAAATGCATAAAGATGTGTGAAACAGAAAAAAACTTAGGAGTAGGTTTTTGGTTAAAATAAAACCTGAATAACTTTTTTAAATGAGTGCCTACTATAATGACAACTATATAAGATGCTGGATGGAAAAAGAGTAACAGCAAATGAATATTCTAGTTACGTTAGATTGAATCTTTAGTGAATATAATATAAAAATTATATTCAATTCTTCCAATATGTTATACTTTTAGCTTTATTATTATAAATCGTTGCCTTTAGAATCATGGGACTTTGGCCGAATTCCAGCTCTTCTATTTACTGGTTGATGTCAAATAACTAAACTATTTTAACCTTTAGTTTCTTCATCTCTGAGGTTGAGATAGTAACAATTATTCAACATGCCACAGTACCTGAATGTTTGTGTTTATTACTCTGAACTCTAAAATGCTACATCAGCATTTCCCGAGTCTATATCCACATGACTAATGAGATTTTTTTTCTTATTTTGAATTTTTTTTCCCTGTAGAAGCTACTATATAAATATTGTGATCCCGATAAGACAACTGCTGTGTCTATCTTTCATCTCTCTTAAGTTCCCATTGAAAGAGAAAAAAAAAAGCCGGGCTCAGTGGCTCAGCCTGTAATCCCGCGCCTTTGGGAGGCTGAGGTGAGTGGATTGCCTGAGCCTGTGGGTTCGAGACCCGCCTGGGCAGCAAGACCTCATCTCTACAATAAATCAAAACATCAGCCAGGAGTGGTAGCACATGCATGTAATTCCGGCTACTTGGAAGGCTGAGGCGGAAGGATCGCCGGAGCCCAGCAGGTCGAGGTTGTGGTGGCCGGGAGCAGCCACTGCACTCCAGTCTGGGCGACAGAGTGAGACTCCAACTCAAAAAAAGAAAGAGAAAAAAAAATTTAAAATAAAGCAGCAAAATCATAACAAGACAGAAAAACATGAAATGGAAAATCAGCACACTAGGAAAACAGAGAACAGCCTGATTGGGGGGAAAATAACAGCAACAACAACAAAAACACAACTAGAGAAACACTTACCCAGGGTATCTGAGGAACGAGTGGTTCTTAACAAAAGAGCTCTTGAGCAAGTTTCAGGCCCAGAATCAGCAAGTATACAGAGCAGATGTGGACAACCAGCCCCATAACAGGATAATTACTAGGCCTTTATTCATAACAGCTGGCCAGGTGGGTGTTGCCTCTTCCCATTCTCAGGTTATGTGAAGAAAGGAGAGAAGCTTTAACTTCTTCAATAAAACCTGAAAACCACTTTCAAAAGACCGTAGTTCATTTAGGTAGAAACCTAGTGGTAGGTTGTCAAACTCAAGAAAAGGGCAAAAACTTGAGAAAATTAGACTTTATATCAAATGCTGAAAAACAATAGACATACGTAGACGACAGCTTTACCCGGGAGTAAAACCCAAAGATGTGTTCTCCCTAAAGGTTAGAACTGCCCTTATTCTGGGGATTCACAGCCTGACTCTGTGCTCTAAGACCACACCGATACCCACTTTCAAAAAACACCCAGTTGGCTCTTCTGCTGAAAAAAAATGGACTGTCAGGAAACATCAAGTCTCCACAGTTTAAAAAAAAAAAAATAGCAAAAAACTTCACAGTTGGGAAGGAAAGCCATCCAAGCCACCTATATTCATCAACCTAATTTTTCATATTAGCACATTTCAAGAGGGTAATAATCAAGTTTCTGAGAAAAATTAATAGCATGAAAGATCATCATTTAATCAGTTCCTAATCCAACAGTCATAGCTACAGCCTTTCAATTTTTAGCACAAACTACAAGATGTAGATTTCATCAAATGTCTTACAATAGTTCATATACTTCTGTTCAACAAGATTTCCTTATCTGTACATCTAATAACCTTGTCAACAAAAGAAATTCAATGCATCCAATGTGATTTTTGGTTAAGTCCTTCTTGAACCTAGTCAGCATCAACTTATGTCTTGCATACATGCAAAAACACTGTATTCTTTAAAGAATACACATAAAAATCCTGCCAGAGGTCAGCTTTAAGCAAGTGAACCTCTACTTTTCTAAACTTGTCATTGTCCTCACTTTAAAAATCAGATTGCCATTATCTGTCATATCTCCCATTTCCTATGACTCAAAAATGATCAAACCGGTTCCACAATTTCTAAATCCTTCTGCCAAAAACTTTGCTAAAGTAAGAAGAAATTTGAGACAACAGCTTGACCTTAAAAATATAGTATTCTGTGTATATGCATGAGAATTTTGCCCTTATTATTTCTCTACTATCCACAACACATTTATGGGTCAGATATGTTCCATTCATTTTTACAAGAAGAAGAATGATACTCAAGTAAGTAAGGAACTTAAAGTCACAGGACTAGTGTGTAATAGTGCCAAGTTCCAGTCATTTCTGTGAAGGGAAAAGCAGTTCTCTGCTGTGGTATTTTGATGTATGTGTCAGCATCTTCTATTCACCCTTGAAGAGAGGGTTCATAACCTCCTCTCAATCTTGTGCACATTATTTCAGAAATCTGAACTCAGAGAGCTCTCTGCACAAGCAAGCAAGTTGGCATCTTTAGACACCTCACCCTATTCATCACAGGGAAGTTAAATAATTGCACACAGAATTGCATTTCAAGAGACGCGTAACCCTCTCAAGTTATTTCTTTTCCAGAGACTTGTGCTTTGAAATGGAGCTGGATTTTCACTTAAGCTTTTGAATTCTGCTATCATATACTAAAGCAAAGCAATCTGGTTATTCTCAATTTTTCTTCCTTAACTCTAATGCACCCTCGGATAAAATGGTCACCTTTCCTAAAGTTCCTTTACCAACTTCTGTTAGATTGCATTCAGAAAGAGAAAGTTTAGTCTACTGTTTCCTAGCCCTTGCAGTTCTCAAACTTTAATATGTGTAGTATTATCACCAAGTATCACCTTGGTGACCTTTGCAGAAATTATTGAATCTGTGCAATGCCCAAGAATCTGAACTACAAAGTATACACTGTAAGAGTTTGGATATTGCATAATTATATTTTGTAGCAAACAGAATTTTCGACAAGGTCCATCACGATTTTCCCTGATTTTCTACACTTAGGCAAAGAAGTGATGTGTCTAATGCCTAAAGAGTAGACAGACACTCTGAGAGCTTGCCTTGCGTCTCGTCTTCACCAGTTGTTAATGTTATCACTTTGTCTATCTGACCACATACTTCAGCCACAATAATATATATTTTAATGTCTCTATCCTCCAGACATTGCTCACTGATATCTGTAATTTTCTGTGCAGTGTACACATTTTTGACATATTTGATCACTCTGTCTTCTCCTTAACAGTTCTCTTTTGTTCAACGTATATATTTTCATTTTAGTTGAACCTAGGGGACTTATTATGAACTGTAGCAAATAATAGTTCAATAAGTTGAATGACTAAATCATCATATTGGATCCTGAAACACACCCTATAGAATTTCAGTGACATTAGTGAAATAATATCTGCTATCCTGTGTCAAAATTTTACAGCTCACATTTTACATGTTGTAATTGTGTAACAAAGTATATGTTATACAGAATATCACTATGAAATAGACTATAATCGGAAGTAGCAGAAACACTGAGTAGTGACTTTTTTAAAACTATGAACATGTTTCAAAACAACTCTCAATTCACTATTTTTTGTCTAGAATCTCCTATTAATATGTTTAGTAAATCACCCCAATTTTAAGGGAATTTTGAGACCATAATAGTTATTAACTGTCCCTAAAATTATTAAAACTAATATTGTATTTTTTCTGTTTATAGAAATATAGAACAAGTTAGGGGATATTACTGAATAAAGTCAAATGTATAGAGCTATATACTTTGATGAAAATATACCAAAGTCATATGTGTCTACACAGTGAGTTCAATTGAAGCATCCTATCAGGGAAAAGGGTAATTCGTCCTGATCACCTTATTCAAGAATAAAAATGATTAAAATGATAACGGTCAATGTGCCTATGCTTGGATTTCTGAAACATATTTTGTCCCAGCTGAGCTACTCGACTCTGCTTCCACGAGAATTCATAGAGATACATATGTACAGAAAGGTTGGGTAAAAGTACATTCAGCTTGTTTTTATGAAGCTTTTATTTTATATCATCTTCTGAGCACCACCAAGTAATCTGCAAAGACTGAAGATCAAAGGCAAGCCAGGTTCATCAGCTTTCCTGGTCTCTTCTAGGTTTGCACTCTAACCTCCAGCCTTGCTCTCATAAAGAAAATATCCTCCAGAAGGCATGTTAGAACTCCTTTTTTTTTTTTAAATCTAAAGCTTATGGGAAAAAAGTAACTTCTACTAATGTTTACTATATGAATTGAAAATGGAGGGTTTTTTTTTCCTCCAATTTGCATGCCGCATAGAACAGTGTGGAGTAGTGAGAGCAGTGTTTACTCCACAGCAGGGACGTTTACCAGGTTTACCGTCTCTAGTGTCCACTTTCGGTAAGATGCAATCTATGATGACTTGCATGGGACTAATTTTGCAGTTAGAGACTATATTTCCTAGATTTTAATTAAGCCACAAAATGGGCAGTTAGTCCTAAAAGATATCTGCAAAGAAATCAAATTGAAAATAATATTAATAATGGAAGCACGATTAACCAGCAAAAAAAATATTAGTTGTGATCATGACGTTGTCCGAGTGCAAGCTCTTGCTTTTGATGAGTTTAAAAATAATAGTGAAATAATTAGGTCTGATAAAAATTAGAGCAATTTTATTTTTAAGGTGTATTTGCAGTATACTACTGTATATATGTGTATCATGAGATAGTAACTAATAATCAGTAATTTTCTTTAAAATTAAGTACCAGGAACATAAAAACCTGTCTTTTCAATTATTTTTAGCAAATGTTAATAAAGTACTTTACTAATTTCATGATGCAAATGGTAAAGGATTAGAAGGCTCTTTTGAGGTTTCTTACTTAAAAATAAAAGACAAAACTCCACAAATTTGGGAAACATTTGTTTTTTTGTACTCAGTAAAAATGTCTGAAATAATACATAAAAGACAATATAATGGCAAGATAAAATGCATCCTTTTAGTCAGCAAATAACTGCTAGAATACATTGCCGATAAATTGAAACAACAATGTCAGAAAAAATATTCAATTGTGGGAAAACTGTTATAGTCAGATGAAAATACAGATGTTACTAATGCATCAAGCTTAGAGTATTTTGGTATATTATAGATTTTCTTTTAATAATGAAGCACATTGAAAAACTACATTCTTGTGAGCCAACAGAGGAAAGAAGTACCAGAAAAGATAATGTTTCCATTTTTAGTTATTGCTTATATTTAAAAAAAAAAAAAAAACATGTTTTGTTGGGGGGAAAGGTGTAAACAATCATTGATAGAACAGCTGCTCTGGCTGGAATAGAGAATTCCAGAGTGAGTCTATGAGTTAGCACCATTTTTTCCACTGTATTATTCATAAACAAGCAAATGCAACAAAATGTACCATGTGTTACAGGGCATCACAGATGTGGTTAATTTTATACAAATGGCACATTTTAAATATATTAGAATCATTATGGCAGTGAGGTGGCAAATGTTCATGAAACTCTTTTGCACCACAGAGGTTCACTAGTTATCTTGGGATAAATTAGTTAACTGGCTGTCCAATTTAAATGTTCCAAATTTGCTAATCTTTTTTGTGAGGACAAGTGGGGCTATATAAATATTCTTTCCAGCTGGTGTCAACACACACACACACACACACACACACACACACACACATACAGACTCTTCCCTTTCCATGTAAATGTGACATTTTAATGAGTGAGAAATTAATTATTTATCTAAAGGAACATGCTGCAGAGGTGACATTTTAAAACAGTTGTTTGGAAACACCTGGTTTCCATTCATGGCTTTGCCACTTATTAGCTGCATGCATTTTGACAAATTATCTAACATCTCTGTGCCTCAGATTCTTTATTTGTGAGAGAGATAATAGAACCTACTTCACACAGTTATAGTCAGGACCCGATAAAATACAATAATCATATGAAAAGCTTAGCCCAGTGCCTAATTAATAGTAAACATTTATTTAAGAAATATTAGCTGCTTCCTGTATCACCATTACCACCACCACCACCACCACCACCACCACCTTCATAGAAATTACAAGTTGTGGCTGCCCTGTGGTGTGTCAAATTGCTTAGGACAAACTGTATTTCCCAGAATAATTTTTCTATTATGTTTCTGGTTAGTGTGGATCATAGGAGAGATGATGCTGAGAACTTGTAGAGGTCAGCAGGGAGGCAAGAGTCACTTTGTAGAATATGTATGCAGTTGCTAGTCTACTGACTCACTCCATTGTTATAAAGCAACAGCTGGGCTATATGTATTGGTGTCTCAGCTCCATAAAGAAGGGCCCCAGCTTCTGCAGGACACCATTGTCACCAAGGTCACAGGCAACAATAATGGACCTGGATTTCAGTCCATTCTTGTGGGGTTTCAGCTCATGAAATTCTACCCTGCTCATTCTCTTCTTTTCCTGACTTCCTGCCCTGTGGGCTTCAGGTTCCTGCATCAGATATGGAGTTAGACTGAAAGACTAATCAACCAACCTTTATCTTTGTGTAAATCAAACACACACACAAACACACATACACACACACAACACCAAAACACCAATGGTTCTGTTTCCCTAACTGAACCCTAATGAATATACTAGTCAAATGACAAGCAAAAATAGAATAGAATTTTGCTCCAATACTCTGAACTAAACTCATCACAGCACTCCATTACAGGTTTTCCTGGGGTAGAGATTTAAAGACCTGTCTAGCATCAAGGCAACCCAAGCTGTGTTACAGTGGAAGAAGTAGAGGTCAGTAGTTGGATGTTAGGGGTTAGGATTGGATACTAGTGGTTAGAGGGAGTTATAAGGTGAATTGTGCCCCCCACATTCATATGTTGAAGTCCTAATTACTGGGTACCTTAGAAAGTGACTATATAGAGAGATAGGACTTTAAAATGGGTGATGAAGGAAAAATGAGATATAGGTGGGCCCTAATCCAGTAAGCCTGGTGTCCTTATAAGAAAAGAAGATTAGTACGCAAAGGTCGCAGGCAGAACAGGGGTGACCATGTGAGAACACAGCAACAAGGTGGCCACATATAAGTCAAGGAGAGAGGCCTCACAAGAAACCCAACCTGACACCTTGATCTTGGACTGTAAGAACCTCCAGAGCTGTAAGAAAATGAATATCTGTTGTTTAAACCATCTGGTACTTTGTTATGACAGTCCCAGAAAACTAGAACAGAGGGAAATTCCAAAAGTGAAGCCAAAAGGAAAGACAGGACTCAGCACAGTGAAAGTGTGAACACCTTTAATAAGGACACCCGGAACCCTTCCTCCTAACTGCAGTCCTGTAACCAGTCTTGCTCTTCATCCTATTTGTTCTTCAGGAGAAAAAGCAGGAAACTTCTTAACTTTCCCAACTACCAAAAGTCAAAATGAACTTTGCCAGTAGTTTTATTTTTTTGATTGCAGAGAAAATACAGCTTTATTATTAAGCAGAGTTGAATATAGTTCTTCACTTTCCTAATCAGCATTCAGCTATTCCAAAGGATCTACTTGGTTCCTAGAATCCAAGGTATACCAATTTCACATCTACTCCATCATCAATTTTCAAAAGATTCTCCCATTGTTCAAAATCATGAGCTCCAGGGAAATATGAGGGGGGAACATTAAAAAAAAACCAGAATTTTATTGTGAAGGATGGGCCCCTTGTAGTACAGGTTCCGCTGCTAGGTAAGTGTTCTAGGAACCCCTCAGCAACAATGCACAAGCTAGCATCGTTGTGAGAGGCTGTGGTCAGCTTCAGTGAATTGTTTTGTGGCAAACAGGTGACTAGTTCTTTCACCATTACAATATACCTGCCTACACTGTGCTGAGTGTTCAGCAGTTTTTGACCCCAAATGGCATGTCCTTGGTGCCCCACCCTCTCTATTCACCAGATCTAACCCTATGACATGCTTTGCCGATGTGGAGGAGGTGAAACCTGATACTGCATAAGCACTAAAAGGCATCAAAATTAATGAATTCAAAAACTGTTTTGAGCAGTGGAAAAAGTGTCTCAATAGGTGTACTGCATCAAAAAGAGAGTACTTTGAAGGCAACTGATGTTTAAACACGTAAGAATAAATGCTTTTATTATAAATAAATTATAGCTTTGAGGGGTCCCCCCTATATGTAGTTGAGGTTTGTTTTGTTTTGTTTTCCTCTTTTTTGATCTTACTCTCAAATCTCAGAGTTTTTATATTCCTTTTTGGTATGGCTCCATCTCTCTGCTCTTACCCACATTCCTCTGCATTAACTACTACTCCCTCTTAAATTATCTATCCTTGTCTCCCAGCATGCCTCACAATTAGCGCCAAGCATATTCCTGGTGGCCAATGGAAATTTATAGGGCAGAATGAAAAACAGACACACACACACACACACACACATGCACACACACACACGAGAGAGAGAGAGGAGAGAGAGAGAGACAGAGAGAGAGAAAATGACTTTTGAGATGCAATTTATCTGGAGTAGAAGGTTCTGGTAACCATAAAGCATATGATAGAAGGAGAGAAGAACAGACAAGTTATTAAGGAAATATGTTTCAAACTATTAGAACAGATGGAGGAAATGAATGCTGATTTCACACAAAGATGAAAAATTTGTCATGAGGTAAAGATTGAGTAGTTTGTTCACTGCTTTTAACTAGAGCAATTTTAGAAAAGAAACAACTCTCTTTCATTAAAGTTAAGAACATAAAAGATTTGGTCAGTACTGCCGCTGGCTCTGTCTCCATCTTTACCCACCCTTAGGGCTCTCTTACTGCTTATAATTCACTTCCAAGACATTGATCGCATCCTCATAATGGTCCTCCCAACAACATTGTCATTAGAGTTTATTCAAAAAGTCAGTATTGCAGGAACTCTTCAAGAATGAGGACATTGTCTCAAGCATCATAAGCACTGTTAGAAAAGATCTGCAATGTCTAGCAAACAATTAAGCCCCCTAAAACAGACTGGGTAGCTATTCATTCTCATTAAGAGATGGAGAAATTCAGGTTGAATTACCTTACAGAAAATTAGATGGGAAAGTGGAGACCATAATCATATCATAAAAAACCTCATTAACTCCTCCCATTTGTCAGAGTACACTACCAATTGTCATTCTAGCTTCCAGAATAGACTAGCTCTCAAGAGCCAAAGCAGAGGATGACTGCAGAGTAGAAGCAGAATTTGCTCTGTAAATCAATCCTATGTGCTTCAATAAAAGTCTAGCTTAGACCATCCAGAAATGAGGTGCAAACAGTCGCTACCACCCCTGCCACCTACCTGGATTTTTTAAGGTGTTTGTACAACAGAACTGGCTCCACTACTTTTCTTTTTTATAATGGGCAAATTTCATGTCCAAAATATTGATGAATGAGAGTTTAACAGAAAACATAATCTTCTATTCAAAATGCTTAAGAGACTTAATTGCAATGCATCCACTTCACTGCTGATTAAAAGATATCAAAATTAACTGTAATACAATTTATTAGTCTTTTAAAGTTCAACAATTTATCTTGCAAAATCCTTTGTCAGTAGAATGTGATTTATTTGTGTCATCCAATTTTAAGGTCACTGACCACTCTTGAGAACTACATTTTACAATCTTTTTTATTGTCTTAAATATAATAGTATTTACATCTCATAATAACCTAATGATCAAAAGGATAGATGAGACATAGACTTTGAGAATGACTTTCTATAATTTTCTAATTTTCTACCTCTCTTAATAGCTCAGGCTATTTGTGAT
>NW_007252689.1:0-985 GCF_000164805.1 Carlito syrichta
TCACCAAGTTGCCCAGGCGGGTCTCGAACCTGCGGGCTCAGGCAGTCCACTCACCTCAGCTCCCAAGGCGTGGGATTACAGGCTGAGCCACCAAGCCCAGCTACTAAAAAGTTTTTAAAGGCTGGGCACGGTATCTCATGCCTGTAATCCCAGCACTTTGGGAGGATTGCTTGAGCCCAGGGGTTCTAGACCAGCCAGGGCAACATAGGAAGATCTCATCTCTACCAAAAAAAAAAAAAAAATTAGCCAAGCATGTGCCTGTAGTCCCTACTACTCAGATGCTGATACGGGAGGATCACTTAAATCCAGGAGTTGGAGGCTGCGATGAGCCATAATCATGCCACTTCACTCTAGCTTGGGTAACAGAATGAGGCCCTGACTCAAAAAAAAAAAATAAGAAAGAGAGGAGGGCAGAGTAACTTTTTTTTGAGTTGGAGTCTCACTCTGTTCCCAGGCTGGAATGAGTTGGAGTCTCACTCTGTTCCCAGTCTGCACTCTCACGGGCATCACAGCCTTGACCTGCTGGGCTCAGGCGAACCTTCTGCCTCAGCCTTCCAAGTAGCTGGGGCCATAGGCACACGCCACCACGCCTGGCTAATTTTTTGGTTTATCGTAGAGATGAAGTTTTGCCATGTTGCCCAGGCTGGTCTCGAACCCCTCCCTGGTCTCTGGTGATCCTCTCACATCAGCCTCCCAGTGTGCTGGGATTATGGGTATGAGCCACTGCCCCCGACAGCCACATATATTTAATTTAATTTGATTTTTTTTTCTTTTCTTTTTTTTTTTTGAGTTGGAGTCTCACTCGGTCGCCCAGACTGGAGTGCAGTGGCCGCTCCCGGCCACCGCAGCCTCGCTTGCTGGGCTCCGGCAATCCTTCCGCCTCAGCCTTCCGAGTAGCCGGAATTACAGGTATGCGCTACCACGCCCGGCTGATTTTTTGATTTATTGTAGAGATGACGTCTCGCTGCCCAGATGGGTCTTGAAC
>NW_007252689.1:2717-3898 GCF_000164805.1 Carlito syrichta
GGCTCAGGCAATCCACTCACCTCGGCCTCCCAAAGTGCTGGGATTACAGGCTGAGCCACTGAGCCCAGCCAGTCTTTTTTTTTGATTTAGTCTCACTCTGTCTCCCAGACTGGAGTGCAGTGGCACGCTCACGGCCACCATAGCCTTGACCTGCAGGGCTTAGACGGTCCTTCCGCCTCACCCTTCCAAGTAGCTGGAACCATAGGCATGTGCCACATTGCCCAGCTAATTTTTTGATTTTTTTTTTTTTTTTTTTGAGTTGGAGTCTCACTCTGTCACCCAGACTGGAGTGCAGTGGCCACTCTCGGCCACTGCAGCCTCGACCTGCTGGGCTCCGGCAATCCTTCCGCCTCAGCCTTCCAAGTAGCTGGAACTACAGGCACGCGCTACCACGCCCGGCTTATTTTTGATTTATTGTAGAGATGAGGTCTCACCAAGTTGCCCAGGCGGGTCTCGAACCCGCGGGCTCAGGCAATCCGCTCACCTCAGCCTCACAAAGGCACGGGATTACAGGCAGAGCCACCGAGCCTGGCCTTGATTTCTTGTAGTATCAAGGTCTCACCATGTTGCCCTGGCTGGTCTTGAACACTTGAGCTCAGGCAATCCTCTCACCTCTGCCTCCCAAAGTGCTGGGATTATAGACTGAGCCACTAAGCCTAACCAGTCTTGTTCTTGAATGTCCTGTAAATAAGATCTTAGAGTTGTATTCTTATGTGCCTTGTTTCTTTTGCTCAGCATAATGTTGGGTAATTCAGTCATTTGTCCTTTTTCATCGCTGGATATTATTACATTTGAGTATCCCACAATGAGTTTCACCTGTTGATGGATATCTGGTCTGTCTTTAGTGTTTGGCTAATATGGGCAGTGCTACTGCGAATATTCTTACATAAGTCTCTTTTTTTTTTTTTTTTTGTTTGAATTGGAGTCTCACTCTGTCACTGAAACTGGAGTGCAGTGGACGCTCCTGGCCACTGCAACCTCGACCTGCTGGGCTCCAGCGATCCTTCTGCCTCAGCCTTCCAAGTAACTGGAACTGCAGGCGCGCATTACCACGCCCAGCTGATTTTTTTTTTTTTTTTTTTTGAGTTGGAGTCTCACTCTGTCCCCCCGGCTGGAGTGCAGTGGCCGCTCCCAGCCACCACAGCCTCGACCTGCTGGGCTCCGGCGATTCTTCTGCCTCA
>NW_007252689.1:4994-13712 GCF_000164805.1 Carlito syrichta
CCAGCTACTTGGAAGGCTGAGGTGGAAGGATCGCCGGAGCCCAGCAGATAGAGGCTGCGGTGGCCAGGAGCGGCTACTGCACTCCAGTCTGGGCGACAGAGTGAGAATCCGACTCAAAAAAAAAAGAAACAAAAAAAAAACCCTGAAAACAACTGTTTATAGTACAGTTTGACAAATGTGTATGTACAACCATGAAACTTTCAGCGCAGTCAAGTTTTAAAATATTTCCATTGTCTGAAAACATTCCCTGCTACCTTGCTGTCCCTTCCTCTCTCCTCCACTGGCCTCAGACAACCGCTGACCACCTTTTTGCCCTTTGTAGCTTAGTTTATGTTTCCAAGAGTTTCATATGCATGAAATCATATAGTGTGTACCCTTTTCTATGTGTCTTTTTTCACTTATAATGGTAGTGACATTCATGTTTCCTGAATTAGTGGTCCCTTTTCAGGAGGATATTTTATTTTATTTTATTTTATTTGTTTTGTTTTTTATTTTTTTAATTTTTTTTTTTGAGTTAGAGTCTCACTCTGTTGCCCAGACTGGAGTGCAGTGGCACGTTCCTGGCTACCGCAGCTTCGACCTGCTGGGCTCTGGCGATCCTTCCGCCTCAGCCTTCCAAGTAGCTAGAACTACAGGTGTGCGCTACCACACTCGGCTAATTTTTTTGATTTATTGTAGAGATGAGATGTTGCCAAGTTGCCCAGGTGGGTCTCAAACCCGCCGGCTCAGGCAATCCACTCACCTCAGCCTCCCAAAGCGTGGGATTACAGGCTGAGCCACCGAGCTGGCTTATTCCCTCTTAAATCCTCTTCTTTCTCTCTCTCCTCGTCCCCACCAGTTGCTTCCTGTGTTTCAGCTTTGCAGGATTTTCTTGGAACCTGTTCCTTGGTTGTCTTGAATAGGTAGCCACCATATACGTCTCCATGGCTTTACTCGTTTGTTCTCCATGGCTTTACTCTTGTTTGTGTTAGCCTGTGATTAGCAGCTGCCTCCTTGTAGGCCACCAACCTCATGAGGTCAGGGGCAGTTCTGTTGCTGCCCAGTGCTGTGACTGTAGCGCCTGGCATGTAGCAGGTGTTTACTCTGACTGGGTGAATGAGACTTCCTCTTGGAGGGTCCCGTCATGGGCTCCTGTCATGCTTTCTGCATGTGTATGAGCAGAGCCCCTGTCTTTCTGGCGTTGACAGGATGAGCAGCTGAGGACCCTGGTGAGGCAGTTTGGACAGCAGGACTGGAAGTTCCTGGCCAGCCACTTTCCTGTGAGTACAGCCCCCCTTGTGGCCTCTCCCCCAGGGCTAGGGATCTGGGTGACCAGATGTTGTGCCTGGGACAGACTTTCCATCTAGACCCTCTAAAACAAAACCAGATGAAACAAAATAAGACCATTTTCATAGGACCTTTCTTCCCAAACCGGTCCTTGAGGCACTGTAAGATAAATATCACACAGCTGCCTCAGCATGCCCAGGGTCTTTAGCCTCTGAGACACTTGCGGCATGTTTGCATGTCTTCCTGCAAGTCAGGAGTGCAGAAATGCTCTGTTTCTCAACAGTGAGACTGAAACTGAGGGGAAACGATACTTTTAGCTGGCTTCATGCAAGGCTGGCTGGTGCCACCACGTCCTCGCATCCTCCTGATGATGAGGGGCCCTGCTGCAGCTTCTCTCACCCCAGATCTGCAGGTGTCTGGAAAGGAGGAGGTATGGTAGGACCTGCTGTCTTACTGCCTGAGTCCCTCAAGATGCTCAGGGACTGAGTCACCAGACCCATTTCTGCCCCCCTTTCTTTTTTGGGTTGGAGTCTCACTCTGTCGCCCAGGCTGGAGTGCAATGGCACACTCACTGCCACCCCAGCATCAACCTGCTGGATTCCAGCGATCCTTCTGCCTCAGCCTTCCGAGTAGCCGGAACTACAGGTGTGTGCTACCACACCTGGCTAATTTTTTTGTGTTTTTTTTGAGTTGGAGTCTCACTCCGTCACCCAGACTGGAGTGCAGTGGCCACTCCCGGCCACCGCAGCCTCGACCTGCTGGGCTCCGGCGATCCTTCCGCCTCAGCCTTCCGAGTAGCCGGAATTACAGGCATGCGCTACCACGCCCGGCTGATTTTTTGATTTATTGTAGAGATGAGGTCTTGCTGCCCAGGCGGGTCTCGAACCCACGGGCTCAGGCCATCCACTCACCTCAGCCTCCCAAAGGCGCGGGATTACAGGCTGAGCCACCGAGCCCGGCTCTGGCTAATTTTTGATGTAATATAGAAACAAGATTTTGCTAAGTTGCCCGGGTTGGTCTTGAACCCATGGGCTCAGGCAATCTACTCACCTTGGCCTACCAAAGTGCTGGGCTTACAGGCTGAGCCACCTAGTCTGGCCGCATTTCTGCCTCATTTTGTCATCTACCCTTTTCCCATGTAATTGGACCTGTTTAAGGAATAAAAATGCTCTCCCAGAAGAAAGCAGGAACCCCTGGCATACCCACAAGGCTCTTATGGAGTTAAAGACTCATGAGGGTGGCCCCCCCTGTGTTTGGACTATGGGAAACGGCTCCCCACTGGGGCCTGAATTTGCCCTTTCTTGTAACAGAGGGAAGCCATGTGTGTTCTGACAGGTAACTCTGTAGTGTGTGGTGGGTGTGTGGAACAGGACACCTCCACCTGAGATGTGGCTGGTCCCAGGTCCCTGAACCCAGTTCTCAGCCAGCGTCCCAGCCATGGTCTCAGAAGTTCTCACGGATTTCTATTCTCTTCCCAGAACCGCACTGACCAGCAATGCCAGTACCGGTGGCTGAGGGTTTTAAATCCAGACCTTGTCAAGGGGCCATGGACCAAAGAGGAAGATCAAACGGTAACTGACAGGACAGTACCTCGTGTATAGTAGGCCTTCACATGCCACCAGTGAATCTGGAGGCTGTGAGGCTGCACTTCCTTGTTGGTGGGGCATCAGTCTGAGTGTGAGTTGCCATTCCACCAGCTGGTCTGGACACTGCTGCTGTCCTGGCCCTAACCTCGCGGTCTCCAGGCCTCCCTGCTCATAGTTTGAGAACTGTTGAGCAGATTACACAGCTTCTCTTACACAGCTTCTTGGGCTCCACCCATAGAGGGGAGCAGCAGCAGTACTGAGCCGTTGTGAGAGCTAAATAAGTAATACATGCAAGGGGCTTGCACGGCCCAGCACGTGGTACGCTGTTAGCAAATGGCAGCAGCTGTTGTCCTTGGTGATCATAATGACCTCATCATGCAAAGGTCTTCACAGGCACAGGGCCTCACATGTGCCTTCTTTCCTTGGATCCCCATAGCAGTCCTGTGAGGTGGGCAGAAGGAGGAGTGATGAGCCCCATTTTCTAGGTGGGGAGACCAAACTTCAGAGAGGACTGGAATGCCTCCAAGCTCAGAAGAGACAGTGTTGTGGCTGTCCTGGGCAACCTCTTGGCAGTTCTTTCATCTCTTTTTTTTTTTGAGTTGGAATCTCGCTCTGTCGCCCAGACTGGAGTGCAGTGGCCGCTCCCGGCCACCGCAGCCTCGACCTTCTGGGCTCCGGTGATCCTTCCGCCTCAGCCTTCCAAGTAGCTGGAACTACAGGCACACACTACCACTCCTGGCTAATTTTTTTTTGATTTTATTGTAGAGATGAGGTCTCGCCAAGTTACCTAGGCGGGTCTCAAACCCGCAGGCTCATGCAATTCACTCACCTCAGCCTCCCAAAGGCGCAGGATTACAGGCTGAGCCACCGAGCCCGGCTCTTTCATCTCTGATATTTCTCCCAGTTGTCAGCCCAGAGGACACCATTCCACTGTGGTAGGCATGCCTCAGGGAAAAGAGGGAGGTGACAGGAACTAGGTATTTTAAAATTAGTTTTAAAATCACATAAAAAAAAAATCAGGCCAGCCTTGTGGCTCACACCTATAATCCTGGTACTTTGGGAGGATCACTTGAAGCTAGTTCAAGACCAGCCTGAGCAACATAGTGAAACCTCATCTCTACAAAAAATAAAAAAATTTGAACAGAGGTGGTGGTGTGCACCTGAAGTCTCAGCTCCTTGGGAGGTTGAGACAGGAGGATTGCTTGAGCCCAGGAGTTTAAGGTTATAGGGAGCTATGATTGCACCACTGTACTTCAGCCTGGGTGACAGAGCAAGACCCTGTCTTTAAAATATAAAAATAGGCTGGGCTTGGTGGCTCAGCCTATAATCCCACGCTTTGGGAGGCCAAGATGAGTGGATTGCCTGAGCCTGGGGGTTTGAGACTCACCTGGGCAACTTGGCGAGATATCATCTCTACAATAAAACAAAAAATTAGCCGGGCATGGTAGTGCGCGCCTGTTCTTCCAGCTACTTGGAAGGCTGAGGTGGAAGGATCGCTGGAGCCCAGCAGGTTGAGGCTGCAGTGGCTGGCAGCGGCCACTGCAATCCAGTCTGGGTGACAGAGTGAGACTCCAACTCAAAAACAAAACAAAACAAAAATAAAATAAAATAAAAATAGGCTGGGCTCGGTGGCTCAACCTATAATCCCAGAACTTTGGGAGGCTGAGGCGAGTAGATTGCCTGAGCCCGCGGGTTCGAGACCCCCTGGTCAACTTGGCAAGACCTCATCTCTACAATAAAAACAAAAAACTAGCCAGGCGTGGTAGCGCACACCTGCAGTTCCAGCTACTTGGAATGCTGAGGTGGAAGGATCGCCAGAGCCCAGCAGGTTGAGGCTGCAGTGGCCAGGAATGTGCCAATGCACTCTAGCCTGGAAGACAGTGAGACGCCAACTCAAAAAAAATAAAACAAAATAAAATATAAAAATAGGCCAGGTGCAGTGGCTCACGCCTATAATCCCAGCACTTTGGGAGGCCGGAGGTGAGAGGATTGCCTGAGCCCACAGATTCAAGACCAGCCTGGGCAATTTGGTAAGACCTCATCTCTACAGTTAAAAAAAAAAAAAAAAAAGGTGCGTGCCTGTAGTTCCAGCTGAGGTGGAAGGTTTATCTGAGCCCAGCAGGTTAAGGCATCGGTGGCCGTGAGCATGCTACCACACTCCAGCCTGGGCAACAGAGTGAGACTCCAACTCTAAAACAAAACAAAACAAAAAGAGACCAAAGCAAAAACAAAACAACAACAAATATATATATATACATGGGAGCTGAATGTGGTGGCTCACGCCTATAATCCCATCACTTTGGGAAGCCAAGACGAGAGTATTGCCTGGGCAACTTGGTGAGACCTTGTCTCCACAATATATTAAAAAATTAGCCAGGCATGGTGGCTTGTGCCTTTACTTTCAGCTACTTGGAAGGCTGAAAGGGAGGATTACCTGAGCTTAGCAGGTCAAGGCTACGGTGGCTGTGAGCGAGCCAATGTACTCCAACCTGGGTGACAGAATGAGACTCCAACTCAAAAGAAAAAAGGAAATGTGTGTGTCTGATGAACAGAAGGGGCCTGGCCTGGCTCAGGTGGCTACATATGTGGCTTGAATTCTGAGTGAGGGTTCCCACAAATTTTGCACCATGACTGGGGGCTGTGCCCCCTGATCTGCACAGAGGTGTTGGAGGACTTAGGGCAGGCCAGGGCATGGCCTAGGCAGAAAGGTCTCTCTCTCTCCCTTAGTTCGTGTGGCCTAGCTTTGGGGGGTGAGACTTGGGTGCCATGGGCTTGGAGCCCCTAGGTGCAGGTCCTCCTCATTCTTCTCCCTTTCCTACTTAGTGAGTTGACTGGTTTGAGCCCCGAAGAGGAAGGCAGGATTCTGGGTCCTTTCTCTTTTCTCCCCTCCCCTCTCTCTCCCCCTTTTTTGAGAAAAGGTCTTACTCTGTCGTCCAGGCAGGAGTGTAGTGGCATGATCATGACTCACTACAGCCTTGAACTCCTGGGCTCCTCCTTCCTCAGCCTCCTGAGTAACTGGGAGTACAGGTGTGTACCATCATACCCTGCTAGTTTTTTAAGTTTTTTTTTTTTTTTTTTTGAGTTGGAGTCTCACTCTGTCGCCCACACTGGAGTGCAGCGACTGCTCCCGGCCACTGCAGCCTCGACCTGCTGGGCTCCGGCAATCCTTCCGCCTCAGCCTTCCAAGTAGCCGGAATTACAGGCATGCGTTACCACGCCCGGCTGATTTTTTATTTTTATTTTTTTTTGAGTTGGAGTCTCACTCTGTTGCCCAGACTGGAGTGCAGTGGCCGCTCCCGGCCACCGCAGCCTCAACCTGCTGGGGCCCCGGCGATCCTTCCACCTCAACCTTCCAAGTTGCTGGAATTACAGGCACGTGCTACCACACCCGGCTAATTTTTTGATTTATTGTAGAGATGAGGGCTCACCAAGTTGCCCAGGCGGGTCTCGAACCCACGGGCTCAGGCAATCCACTCACCTCAGGGTCCTAAAGGCGCGGGATTACACGCTGAGCCACTGAGCCCGGCTGATTTTTTTATTTATTGTAGAGATGAGGTCTCGCTGCCCAGGCGGGTCTCGAACCCACGGGCTCAGGCAATCCACTCACCTCAGCCTCCCAAAGACGGGATTACAGGCTGAGCCACTGAGCCTGGCAGTTTTTTGGTTTTTTGTTTGTTTGTTTGTTTGTTTTGAGTTGGAGTCTCACTTTGTTACCCAGTGGCATGCTCCTGGCTACCGCAGCCTCGACCTGCTGGATTCAGGCATTTTTTAAGTTTTTATAGGAATGGGTGTGTTGCTATGTTGCCCAGGCTGGACTCAAACTCCTGGCTTCCAGAGATCTTCCACTTCGGCCTTCCAAAGTGCTGGGATTATAGGCATGAGCCACTGTGTCCAACCATAGCTCCTTATTCTTTGTCTGATTGCCACTCTAGAGCCTCTGGCACACTCTTGGCCTTGATTTATTCCAGGCAGTGACAGGGATGTAGTGAGTTCCTTTTGCAGGTGCCCATGAGCTGTGCAAAGTCTTTCTGAGTGGTATCCCCAGCAACCACCTTGGTGGCTCCCATGTTGCCCGCGGGTGGGTGTGGTAGATGCCACTTCTTTTTTTTTTTTTTTTTTTTAAGTTGGACTCTCACTCCTTTGCCCACACTGGAGTGCAGTGGCATGCACGCTCACGGCCACCCCAGCGTTGACCTGCTGGACTCTGGCGATCCTTCTGCCTCAGGCTTCTGAATAGCGAGAACTATAGATATGCACTACCACGCCCAGCTATTTTAAAAATTTTATTGTAGATAGGAGGTCTCCCCAAGTTGCCCGGGCTGTTCTTGAACCCGCGGGCTTAGGCAATCCACTTGCCTCAGTCTCCCAAAGTGCTGGGATTACAAGCTGAGCCACTGAGCCCGGCTGGTAGGCGGAACTTTTCACGGCTGTGGCAAGGCTCGTGTGGACATGAGTGCTCTGGGGGTGGGGGGCGAGGGAGAGGCAAGTCCTGCTGGCTTCACTGAGGCTTTTCTCCAAGGTCATTGAGCTGGTCAAGAAGTACGGCACGAAGCAGTGGACGCTGATTGCCAAGCACCTGAAGGGCCGACTGGGGAAGCAGTGCCGTGAGCGCTGGCACAATCACCTCAACCCCGAGGTGAAAAAGTCCTGCTGGACTGAGGAGGAGGACCGCATCATTTGCGAAGCCCACAAGGTGCTGGGCAACCGCTGGGCAGAGATTGCCAAGATGCTGCCAGGGAGGTGAGTCGCCTTCTGAGGACTCAGGGTCTGGATGGGGTTGGGTGATGTTCCCAGAGGGTCAGGCTAGTGTTTCTGGTGGAGAGTTCCTAGGGGTGGGTACTTTGGTCCTGTACTCTTGTTCTCTAACTCCCAGACTTAGCTCCAGGGCTCCCAGAGGCATGCGTAGTCAGGAGGGAGTGGTGTTCTCCCCAGGAAGGCCCTGACATCCATCAGCTTAAAAGGAAGATGGAAGCCAGGCGTGGTGGCGCATACCTATAATCCCAGCACTTTGGGAGGCTGAGGTGAGAGAATTGCCTGAGCTCACAGGTTCAAGTCTAGCCTGGGCAACTTGGCAAGACCTCACCTCTACAATAAGTCAAAATGTTAGCCGGGCATGCTTGGTAGCTTATTCCTATAGTTCAGCTACTTGGAAGGCTGAGGCATAAGGATCGCCAGAGCCCAGCAGGTCCAGGTTGCGGTGGCCGTGAGTGTTCCACTGCCCTCCAGCCTAGGCAATACAGTGAGACTCCAACTCAGATAAATAAATAAATAAATAAAAGGACAGATGGTGATACAGTGAGACTCCAACTCAAAATAAATAAATAAATAAATAAATAAATAAATAAATAAATAAATAGGACAGATGGTGACAGGGAGTCCTCAGCAGGAGATTGGGAAGCCTAGATTCCAGCTTTCATCCTGTTCCCAAGTTGTGTTTCCTTGGTTGCCCCTTTCCCTTTTGGATCCGTTTCTTGAGCTGATATGAAAGGGGCTGTGGGTGTTAGGAGATGAGCTTTCCCCAGAAGGAAAAAAAGGACAAAAATCAAGTGGTACTATAACCTACTAAAAGGGCTATAATGACAAGCATCAGTCCTTGTCTCCACTCTGTAAGTCAGTCTACTAAAACAGACTCAGTTTTTTTGCGTTCTTCTGATACTTAGCCCCATCTTTATAAATGAAATTGTATTCTATATATTAGTCTTCTGCTGCGGGAGAAGATTTAGATATTTTAGACTTTCCCACCTCCACCATACCACTCTATTGCCCCAGTATTTTTTGTTGTTGTTGTTGTTGTTGTTGTTTTTTGAGTTGGAGTCTCACTCAGTCGCCCAGACTGGAGTGCAGTGGCCGCTCCTGGCCACCACAG
>NW_007252689.1:14871-17074 GCF_000164805.1 Carlito syrichta
AAAAAAAAAAAAAAAAAGCCTTGACTTTTAAAATTCTCACAGCTTTTATTGTAGCCCTCAATTTTTTGTCAGTGGCCCATCACATCCTCAGAGCAACCAATGATGGTGTTTTCAAATGGTGAGAGCACATCAGGCAATATGCTGGCTCTTTTTTCTTTTTCTTTTTCTTTGTTTTTTGAGTTGCAGTCTCACTCTTGTCGTCTAGGCTGGACTGCAGTGGCATGCTCACGGCTACTGCAGCCTCGATCTGCAGGACTCAGGCAATCCTTCCACCTAAGCCTTCCAAGTAGCTGGAACTACAGATGCATGCCACCATGTTCGACTGTTTTGTAATTTATTGTAGAGATGAGGTCTCACCAAGTTGCCCAGGCTAGTCTCGAACCCGTGGGCTCAGGCAGTCTACTCACCTCGGCCTCCTAATGTGCTGGGATCACAGGCTGAGTCACTGCACCTGGCCACTGGTTCTTTTTTCTTTGGAGAACTTGTCCTCTATCCTCTTTCCTTCTCTGGTTGCTCCTTAGGCTGTTGCCCTGTTGTCACATGGGGTATTTCTTAGACTCCCTCCTATGTTAGATCCCCTTTCTTTCCTAGTTTATTTTCTTGTCTTGGTGGAACACATCTTTTCTTGGCATCCTGAAATCAGTGCCAGGGAGGTAAGTTCTGAGTAATGACACATCCAAAGATGTGTTCATTATACCTTGCATTTGGTCAGTAGTTTAGATAGACATAGAATTTGAGTCTGAAAATAATTTTTCTTCCGAATATTGCAAGGATCCCATGGTCTTTTCTTTTTTTTCCTGTCTTTGTAAATTTAAATTTTTTTTTTTTTAAATTGGAGTCTCACTCTATCGCCCAGCTGGAGGGCAGTGGCATGCTCACGGCCACCCCAGCGTCTACCTGCTGGCCTCTGGTTATCCTTCTGACTCAGCCTTCCAAGTAACCGGAACTATAGGCTTGTGCTACCACTCCTGGCTAAATTTTTTTTTTTTTTTTCACTGTAGAGGTCTTGCCAAGTTCCCCGACTGGTCTCAAACCCTGCGGGCTCAGGCAATCCACTCGCCTCAGCCTCCCAAAGTGCTGGGATTACAGGCTGAGCCACCAAGCCTGGCCTTTTTGTTGTTGTTTTTTCTTGAGTTGAAGTTTCTCGCTCTGTCACCAGGCTGGAATGTAGTGACACGCTCACGACCACCTCAACCTCGACTTGCTTGGTTCAGGCAATCCTTCCACCTCAGCCTTCCAAGTAGCTAGAAACTACAGTTGCGCGTCACCATGCCCAGCTAATTTTTTGATTTTTGTAGACTTGAGATCTTGCTATGTTGCACAGACTGATCTCAAACTCCTGAGCTCAGACAATCCTTTTACCTCGGCCTCTCAAAGTGCTAGGATTACAGATTTGAGCCACCATGACTGGCCTTGTTTTCTATTGCTTTTGCTTTTTTTTTTCCTTTTTCTTTTTTTTTTTTTAATTTATTTTTTGAGTTGAAATCTCACTCTGTCTCCCAGACTGGAGTGCAGTGGCTGCTCCCGGCCACTGCAGCCTTGACCTGCTGGGCTCCGGCGATCCTTCCGCCTCAGCCTTCCAAATAGCTGGAACTACAGGCGTGTGCTACCACGCCCGGCTAATTTTTGATTTATTGTAGAGATGAGGTCTCGCCAAGTTGCCCAGGCGGGTCTCGAACCCACAGGCTTAGGCAATCCACTCAACTCATCCTCCCAAAGTGCAGGATTACAGGTTGAGCCACCGAGCCCGGCTCCTTTTTCTTTTTTGAGTCTGGAGTCTCTGTTGCCCAGGCTGGAGTGCAGTAGCAAGCTCATAAATATCCTAACCTTAACCTGCTGGATTCAGGTGATCCTTCTGTCTCTGTCTTGCAAGTAGCTGGAACCATTAGCATGTTCAGCACGTCTGGGTGATTTTTTTTTTTTTTTTTTTTTAATGTAGAGATGAAATCTCGCCATGCTGCTCAGGCTGATCTCGAACTACTGGATTCAGGCAGTCCTCTCGCCTCAGCCTCCCAAAGTTCTGAGATTACAGGTGTGAGCCACCACACCCAGCTCTTTTACTTTCTGGGAGGCTTCTTTGGCTTCTTCCAATCATCCAGCATTACTTTGGAAATCATTTTGTCTAAGATGTTTTACTTTCTTAGGGTTCATCTTTGCTTGTTCCCTTTTCTGGCACCCTATTCTTTTTTTTTTTTTTTTTTTG
>NW_007252689.1:17094-56624 GCF_000164805.1 Carlito syrichta
TTTTTTTGAGTTGGAGTCTCACTCTGTTGCCCAGACTGGAGTACAGTGGCCATTCCTGGCCACCGCAGCCTCTACCTGCTGGGCTCCAGCGATCCTTCCGCCTCAGCCTTCCCAGTAGCTGGAATTACAAGCATGCGCTACCATGCCCGGCTGATTTTTTGATTTATTGTAGAGATGAGGTCTCGCCAAGGTGCCCAGGCAGGTCTCGAACCCGCGGGCTCAGGCAATCCACTCACCTCAGCCTCCCAAAGCGTGGGATTACAGACTCAGCCACCGAGCCCTGCTTCACCCTATTCTTTCATGGTTGCTATAGCATATTTCTGTGTAAATATTATGTTTTTTGAAAATGTCTCAGCTGGTCTTGGCTGTTCAGCCTGCAATCCCAGCGCTTTGGGAGGCCAAGGTGAGTGGACTGCTTGAGCCCGCAGGTTCAAGACAAGTCTGGACAACTTGGCGGGACCTCATCTCTACAATAAATAAATAAATAAAAATTAGCCAGGTATGGTAGTGCACGCCTGTAGTTTCGCCTACTTAGAAGCCTGAGGTGGAAAGATTGCCAGAGCCTACCAGGTTGACACTGGAGTGGCCATGAGCGTGCTCCTGCACTCCAGCCTGGGCAACGGAATGAGACTCCAACTCAAAAAAGAAAATGTCTCCCAGCTGGGCATGGTGGCTCATGCCTATAATCTCAGCATTTTGGGAAGTGGAGATGAGAGGATTGCCTGAGTCAAGGGGTTCAAGACCAACGTGGGCAATTTGACAAGATCTTGTCTCTGCAATAAATAAAAAATAACCAGCATAGTGGCGCACGCCTGTGGTTCCAGCTATTTCGATGGCTGAGGTGGAAGGTTCCCCTGAGTCCAGCAGGTTGAGGCTGTGGTGGCTGTGAGCATGCCATTGCATTCCAGCCTAGGTGACAGAGTGAGACTTCTACTTACAAAATTAAATATTAAAAAAAAGTCTCCCCTTTTCCCTCTCTGTGTTTCTTGTTTTGCTAGTTATATTTCATATTGGAGGTTTTCTTCCAAGGTCTGACCCTTGACTGCCTGTTCATACTTAGAGCTGAGTTACTAAAGTTGTTTGGGAGTCCACTGTGCAGAGGCAAGACTTTCCAGCTTATTTTGCCACAGGTGGTGGGGTATCTACCAGTCTTTCTGGAGCATGTGCCAAGAGTCAGTCAGATTTCTCTGGACTTGTTCACTCTTCCCAGAGATGAATTAATCCTTAGACTCTTGCTTGGCGATGTCTGGACCAGGTGATAGTCTGGAGCAGGGCAGGGGATCTGGGGGCAGATTTTCATCTTGATTTAGTGCCAGTTTTCACCCTGTGCACCACCCTAACCCTCTGCTGTAGCCAAGTTGCCTAGTTGTTTTATTTATTTATTTATTTATTTATTATTATTATTTTTTTGAGTCAGAGTCTCACTCTGTCGCCCAGACTGGAATGCACTGGCCGCTCCCGGCCACCGCAGCCTCGACCTGCTGGGCTTCGGCGATCCTTCTTCCTCAGCCTTCCAAGTAGCTGGAACTACAGGCGCGCATTACCATACCCAGCTGATTTTTTGATTTATTGTAGAGATGAAGTCTCGCCTGCCCAGGCGGGTCTCGAACCCGCGGGCTCAGGCAATCCACTCACCTCAGCCTCCCAAAGGCGTGGGATTACAGGCTAAACCACCGAGCCCGGCTTATTTATGTATTTTTTATTTATTTATTTTTTGAGTTGGAGTCTCACTCTGTCGCCCTGACTGGAGTGCAGTGACACGCTCCCGGTCACCGCAGCCTTGACCTGCTGGGCTCTGGCGAAGCTTCCACCTCAGCCTTCCAAGTAACCAGAACTACTGGTGCGCCCTACCATGCCCAGCTAATTTTTGATATATTTTAGAGATGAGGTCTCCCCATGTTGCCCAGGCAGGTCTCGAACCCGCGGGCTCAGGCAATCCACTCTCCTCGGCCTTCAAAAGCACTGGGATTACAGGCTGAGCCACTGAGCCTGGCCTGTTTTTTTAAGTTCTTTGAGTAAGACTCTCACTCCGTCACCCAGATTGGAGTGCAGTGGCACACTCACGGCCACCGTAGCCTCAACATGCTGGACTCAGGTGAGCCCTCTGCCTCAGACTTCCAGTTAGCTGGAACCACAGGCACATGCCACCATGTCTGGCTAATTTTTTGATTTATTGTAGAGACGAAATCTTGCCGAGTTGCCCAGGTTGTTCTGAAACCCCTGGGCTCAGGCAGTCCTCTTTCCTCTGCTTTCCAAAGTGCTAGGATTACATGTGTGAGCCACTGTGCCTGGGGGTTGTTTTTTTCCTGGAGAATAAGCATCTGCAGCCTTCCAGGTAAGGGCTGGGATTTCGACAGCTGAGCCACAGCTCTGTTTCCAGCCTGTGAGTCACCTGCTTCTCATGGTGCCTGATCTTATCAAGCTCTGGGCTTCTTGGAATGGCTTGGCATCATTCTTGTTAGAATCTTCTTCTGATGTCACTTCAATTTCAACTCCTAGTCTCCTCAGTTGGTTGTTGTTTCCTAACTGCTTTCTATCTTCTGGAAACTTGGCAACCATCTCTTATTTACTGCTGTCTTCCCCTATTCTCTTTGTCTTTGTGCATTTTTGCCTTACTTTGTCTTTTTTATTTTTTTTTGAGTTGGAGTCTCACTCTGTCGCCCAGACTGGAGTGCAGTGGCCGCTCCCGGCCACCGCAGCCTCGCCTGCTGGGCTCTGGTGATCCTTCCGCCTCAGCCTTCCAAGGAGCTGGAACTACAGGCGCGCGCTACCACGCCTGGCTAATTTTTTATTTATTGGAGAGATGAGATCTCGCCAAGTTGCCCAGGCGGGTCTCGAACCTGCGGGCTCAGGCAATCCACTCACCTCAGCCTCCCAAAGGCGTGGGATTACAGGCTGAGCCACCGAGCCCGGCTTAATTTTTAATTAACTTAATTTTTGTCTAATTTTTTTTTTGAGTTGGAGTCTCTGTTGCCCTGGTTGTCGTGCAGTGGCATGCTCACAGCCACTGCAGTCTTGACCTGCTGGGCTCAACCTTCCAAGTAACAGGAACCACAGGCACTTGCCACCATGCCTGTCTGATTTTTTCATTTATTTTAGAGACATGGTCTTGCCATGTTACCCAGGTTGGTTTTGGATCTCTGAGCTCAGATAATTCTCTTGCCTCAGCCTCCTAAAGTGTTGGGATGACAGGCATGAGCCACTGTTCCTAGCCTTTGTTCTATCTTGGATCTTTTACTTCATTTTATTTTATTCTATATTTTTGAGTCGACGTTTCACTCTGTCATTCAGACTGGAGTGCAGTGGCACAGTCGTGGCTACTGCAACCTTGACTTGCAGGGTTTAAGTGATCCTTCCACCTCATCCTTCCAAGTAGCTAGAACCACAGGCATACGCCACCATGCCCGACTAATTTTTTTATTCGTCGTATAGGTGAGGTCTCACCAAGTTGTCCAGGCTGGTCTTGAACCCCTGAACTCAGGCCATCCTGTCACCTCCACCTGGCAAAGTGCTGGGATTACAGGCATGAGCAACCACGCCTGGCTTTTTTGTTTGAGTTGGAGTCTCACTCTGTCACCCAGACTGGAGTGCAGTGGCCGCTCCCGGCCACCGCAGCCTCAACCTGCTGGGCTCCGGCGATCCTTCCGCCTCAGGCTTCCAGTAGCTGGAACTATAGGCGTGCGCTACCACACCCGGCTAATTTTTTGATTTATTATAGAGATGAGGTCTCCCCAAGTTGCTCTGGCGGGTCTCGAACCCCCGGGCTCAGGCAATCCAATCACCTCGGCCTCCCAAAGCGTGGGATTACAGGCTGAGCCACTAAGCCCAGCTGCCTGGCTATTTTTAATCCTTTCTTTGTTATGGTCCTGGGAGGGGAAGGAGAGAAAATACCCGATGGTGAGTTTCCCCTGAAGTTTTGAAGGGTCTACTTTCAAAACTCAAACCTGAGTGTGTCATCTTTTGCGACTATCCTTGACACTTGGGTTGAAGACCCTGGCCTTTTTCCCCACATGGCCTGGTGACCTGGCAGATACCACCAGCCTTACCTTGAACCTCCATCATACTTGCTCACTCGGTGAGTTTTAGCCACTCTGTCTCCTTCCAGTTCCTCCCACACCATGAGCTCTTTTCTGGCAGCTCCCTGGTGCTTCCTTGTGCCTGGTGTGCAGCTAACGGGTCCACATCCTTCAGTTCTCAGTGTGGGTGTTGTTTCTGCTGAATTTCTCTGCCCTCTCTGACTGGATGGTTCTTGGTGACCCCTGAATTGTGCCCACACCTGTCTTCTGAGTAGTGTATCCTGTTGTAGCCAGAGGTAATGTCCATTTCCTCCACTAGATGGTACTCTCAATGGCAGCCAGCTGTCTTATTTATTGGTAGATCCCTAGTGCCTAGAGTAATGCCTGATGCAGTGGATGCTTCATATAAATATGTGAGCAAAAGAGTGAGTCTCACTATAGCTTGGTACACCCCTGACTCTGATCACAGGAATGGGAGGGTGTAGGGGGGTGTTTTGGGTCAGGCTCCCTAGATGGGAAACCTGAGACTCAGAGGTTCAGATAGATGGGACCTACTAAGGAAAGGCTCTCACTTGTAAGGGGAAGAATGGAAAAGAAGAGGGAAGCCAGGTACGGTGGCTCAAGCCGGTAATCCCAGCACTCTGGGAGGTGAAGGTGAGAGGACTGTCTGAGCGCAGGGGTTTGAAACCAGCCTGAGCAACGTGGCGAGACCTCATTTCTACAATAAATAAAACAATTATAGCTGTGCGTTGTGGCGTGCCCCTGTAGTTCCAGCTAGTTGGAAGGCTGAGGCAGAAGCATTGCCTGAGCCCAGCAGATGGAGGTTGCGATGACTGTGAGTGTGCCATTGCACTCCAGCCTGGCAACAGAGTGAGACTCCAACTCAAAAAAAAAAAAAGAATAGGGAAGGGGCCTAGGATGGGGTGTCAGGTAAAGTCTGGGCCTTGGTCTTGGCCTGTTACGAGACCAAGGGGCATGTGTGTGCCTGTGCACATGTGAGATGCATATGTATATGTGAGGCAGGGGCATGTGGGTTGGGTAGTTCCCAGACATTTTTGGAGTATGTCTTCTAAGGACTATTCTCAAGAGAAAGTCAGGTGGAAGCCCGTGGGCAGCCACACACACAGCAACTTCAGCTGGGTATGCTGTAGGTGCAGGTGATCTGGGTTTAACACCAAGAGCACCCCCAGCCCCACTCCCTTTTGGGTCAGTGCCGTGTCCTGAAGGCTTGGAGTGCACGTGATCAGAGAATCTCCTCTTAGACTGGGATCAGTCAAACTGTTCTCTGTTCACTTTTGACGGGGAGAGCACTCTGCCTGGAATCCCAGAGAAGGAAGTGCCCACTCATGTCATCATTATTGTTCTGCTGTAGCACTGTGCACTGCTACACGGCTATGCTGCCATATGAGTCTTTCCTGTCAGCTTCTATGGTTCCCTACTGCCCTGTACCTCTCAACTCCTGTACTGCTCTTGACTTCTTGCTTCTAGACTATTGTATGGGTTTTGTTTTGGTTTTGTTTATTTGAGTCATAGTCTCACTCTGTTGCCCAGGCAGGAGTGTGGTGGCAGGTTCACAACCACGACCTGCTGGGCTCAGGTGATCCTTCCACCTCAGCTTTCCAAGCAACTGGTACTATAGGTGTGCGCCACCATGCCCAGTAATTTTTTTTTTTTTTTTTGAGTTGGAGTCTCACTCTGTCGCCCAGACTGGAGTGCACTGGCTGCTCCCGGCCACCCCAGCCTCGACCTGCTGGACTCTGGTGATCCTTCCGCCTCAGCCTTCCAAGTAGCTGGAACTATAGACGTGTGCTACCACGCCTGGCTAATTTTTGATTTATTGTAGAGATGAGGTCTCGTCAAGTTGCCCGGGCGGGTCTTGAACCCGTGGGCTCAGGCAATTCACTCACCTTGGCCTCCCAAAGCACGGGATTACAGGCTAAGCCACTGAGCCCGACCTAAATTTTTTGATTATTGTTGAGATAGGTCTCACCATTGTGCCCAGGGTGGTCTTGAACTCCTGAGCTCAGGCAATCCTCCCGTTTCTACCTCTCAAAGTGCTGGGATTATAGGTGTGAGCTTCCGTACCTGACAATATGGTTTTATAGCATTGTGTGGCCCTGTCCTTCTATACCCCTCTAAATTACTATTTACCTCACTTTTGCTAAACTTATCTCTGCTTTGTACTAGTATATCACGGTATATGTGTCTCCTCATTGCATCTTCAGTAAGTGGTGGAGTATGAAGTAGTCTTCTGATTTTCCAGATAAAGATGCTGAGACTCAGAGCGGTGAACAATAGCAGACCCTCTACTCCCTGGTCACTTATTCTCTCTGGGAAGTAAACAGGGCTTGTGTTCAAGGTAAATGTGAGACTCAGACTGGAGTCAGCAACCAGTGGTTTGCTTAGGTCTCTATAGATGCAGAGTGGGCAGGGAAGGAGATGAGAGTTCCAAACACCCAACTTCGGTTTTATAATTTTTGCCTTAGCCTGAATGATATATATCACTGAGCCGTGTGAAAATACTCTGTAAATCAAAAAGGGCCAGAAGCATGTGAGACTTCATCTTAGAGCTGACAGAAACTTTAGAGCTCATCTGGTGAAACTCAGCTCAGGTGGGGTGAATGATGTACCTGGTGGCACACTGCCCTCAGAGCTGGGGTTCAAAGGCCCAACTCTTTCCCTTGCAGGACAGACAATGCTGTGAAGAATCACTGGAACTCTACTATCAAGAGGAAGGTGGACACGGGAGGCTTCCTGAGCGAGTCCAAAGACTGCAAGCCTCCCGTGTATTTGCTGCTGGAACTTGAGGACAAGGACGGCCACCAGAGTGCCCAGTCTACGGAATGCCAGGTGAGACAGCTGTCAGGGCAGCTCATCCTTTGGGCACGATTCGAATGGTTTGGTCTGATTTCACACTGATCCACCACCATCTCATTGAGCACCTTGTCTGCAGCTTTTCATTGATTTCTGCCAGAGTCTAAAACTGGACCATGTGTTTCTGGAGCCTTTCCTTGTGACTTCTGCACACAACTGGCACTTGTCTGCCCACACGTGAAGGATAAGAGAGCAAGCTAATATATAAAATTGAGAAGTAGTTGGCTGGGCATTGTGACTCAAGCCCGTAATCCCAGTACTTTGGAAGGCTGAGGCAAGAGGATTGCCTGAGTACAGGGATTTGAGACCAGCCTGGGCAACTTGGCGAGACCTTGTTTCTACAACAAATCAAAAAATTAGCCGGGCGTGGTGGCATGTGCCTGTGGTTCCAGGTACTTGGAAGGCAGAAGTGGAAGGATTGTCTGACCCCAGCAGGTGAAGATTGCTATGGCTGGGAGCGTGCCACCGCACTCTAGCCAGGGCAACAGAATGACACTCCAACTCAAAAAAAAAAAAAAAAAAATTAAAAAATAGAAATTTGAAGCAAATATAACAAAGTACTAAGATTTGCCGATGCTAGGTTTCACATTGATTTTCAATCTTTTCGATAGTCATTATCATCTTAGTAATTAAAAAAATATATTCTTGGCCGGGCTTGGTGGCTCAGCCTGTAATCCCGTGCCTTGGGAGGCTGAGGTGAGTGGATTGCCTGAGCCCATGGGTTCAAGACCCGCCTGGGCAACTTGGGAAGACCTCATCTCCACAATAAATCAAAAACTCAGCCTGGCATGGTAGCACGTGCCCGTATTTCCGGCTACTCGGAAGGCTGAGGCGGAAGGATCGCTGGAGCCCAGCAGGTCGGGGCTGCGGTGGCCGGGAGCGGCCACTGCACTCCAGTCTGGGCGACAGAGTGAGATTTTTTTTTTCCAACTCAAAAAATAAATAAATAAATAAATATATATATATATATTCATATTCTCTATTCCCCCCTTTTTTTTTGAGTTGAAATCACACTCTGTTGCCTTATTCCCTTTTCTTACTGACTAGTGGTAATTTGTTGACAGGTACAATTCTTTTATAATTCCCTGTTGGAGTGTTATGTAATGGTTTTGGCTCCATTTCTTGATTTTTTTATTTTTATTTTTTTCAACTTTAGAGGCCATCTCTTGATTCCCTAACAATAGCACACTTATACGCTGGGCATCGTGGCTGATACCTGTAATTCCAGCACTTTGGGAGGCAGAGGTGAGATGATTTGCTGAGCCCACGCTTTCGAGAGCAACCTGGGAAACATGGCAAGATCTCGTCTCTACAATAAATAATAAAAAAAATTTTAAAAATCAACCAGATGTGGTGGCCCACACCTATAGTTCCAGCTACTTGGAAGGCTGAAGTGGTAGGATCACCTGAACCCAGCAGATCGAGGCTGCAGTGACTGTGAGCGGCCACTGCAGTCCAGCCTGGGAGACATTGAGACTCCAACTCAAAGAAGAAACAAAACAAAACACACACTTACGGGGTAACATTCAAACAGTAGAGAAAGTTCTGAAATGAAAAGTAAAGCTTATTCCTCTAGTTCAGACTTTCATCATGTCCCTTAGCCAGAGTAGTCTTCTGACAATTTCTTAGTACATGTAAATAATGTGCTTTCAGCCTTTTATTTCTGATTGAAGAATAGGCGTCTGTTCCACAAAGAGAAACTGTAGGCGTCAGCAGACCCGGAGAAGTCTTTCAGCACCCAGCAGAGTATACGGGTCTTTCTCCCGTCTCTGAAAATCCTGCTTTGCTGAAAGTCAATTTGTTGACTTGGCTTTCATTCCTTGATGCTTTGTCAGAGTGTCTGGAGCACTGACTGTGCTAGGCCGGGCCCGAGACCCTGACCCTGACCCTGCATACAGGGAGTTGGGTCCATGTGTTGCTTTCAGCCTTACCCATTTCTCTCCGGCATCGTCTTTCTGATGTGTCATTTATTCAACTAGTTCCTTACTGATGAAGAAAAAGGTGGTTTCCAATTTTTTGTAATTAGAGACAAAACTTTAAGGATTGTCCTTGTCCAAATTGCTGCCCTTTTGTTCAGTTATTTCTTGAGAAATTCCTAGAAGTGGACAAACATATTAAAAATTAAACTAAGCCGAGCCAGACTCGGTGGCTCAGCCTGTAATCCCGCGCCTTTGGGAGGCTGAGGTGAGCGGATTGCCTGAGCCCGTGGGTTCGAGACCCGCCTGGGCAGCGAGACCTCATCTCTATAATAAATCAAAAAATCAGCCGGGCGTGGTAGCGCATGCCTGTAATTCCGGCTACTTGGAAGGCTGAGGCGGAAGGATCGCTGGAGAGGAGCCCAGCAGGTCAAGCCTGCGGTGGCCAGGAGCGGCCACTGCACTCCAGTCTAGGCGACAGAGTGAGACTCCAACTCAAAAAAAAAACAAAAAAAACAAATTAAACTAAGCCGGGCTCTGTGGCTCAGCCTGTAATCCCGCGCTTTTGGGAGGCTGAGGTGAGTGGATTGCCTGAACCCACGGGTTCGAGACTCGCCTGGGCAGGCGAGACCTCATCTTTACAATAAAATCAAAAAATTAGCCGGGCGTGGTAGCGCGCGCCTGTAATTCCGGCTACTCGGAAGGCTGGGAAGGCTGAGGTGGAAGGATCGCCCAAGCCCAGCAGGTCAAGGCTCGACAGAGTGAGACTCCAACTCAAAAAAAAAAAAAATAAACTAAACCTCATAATATTTTTTGTTAGACTGCCTGCTAGAAAAATTTTGCCTGGTAATGTGTGTGTGGGACCACCCCCAGTGTTCCCCACTCACTGATCAGTTGCCATTATAGATTTGTTTCCTGTGCTTCAGCACTAATACATGACCATCGTCAAAAGTAACTAACTGGGTAGAGCTGAACAGTGCAGAAGGTTGAACTGTTCATTTCAACTTCCAGAAAGAACCTTTTTTTTTTTTTTTTGAGTTGGAGTCTCACTCTGTTGCCTAGGCTGGAGTGCATTGGCACAGTCACAGTTGCCATATCCTTGACCTCCTGGGCTTAGGCAATCCTCCCACCTCAGCGTCCTGAGTAGCTAGGATAGCATGTGCATACCACTACATCTGGCTAATTATTTTATTTTTATTTTTTTTGAGTTGAAGTCTCACTCTGTCGCCCAGACTGGAGTGCAGTGGTCGCTCTCGGCCTCCGCAGCCTCGACCTGCTGGGCTCTGGCGATCCTAATTTTTGATTTATTGTAGAGATGAGGTCTCGCCAAGATGCCTAGGCGGGTCTCGTGGGCTCAGGCAATCCACTCACCTCGGCCTCTCAAAGTGCAGGATTACAGGCTGAGCCACCAAGCCCAGCTATTTTTATTTTTGTAAAGAAAAGGTCTCACTATGTTGCCCGGGCTGTCCTCAAACTCCTGGGCTCAAGTGATCCTCCTGCCTCAGCCTCCTAAGTAGCTGGGACTACAGATGTGTACCACCATACCTCACTAAATTACATTTTTTGTTAAGACAAGTTCTTGCTATGTTTGCCAGGCTGGTCTCAAACACCTGGTGCAAGTGATCCTCCTGTCTTAGCCCCCCAAAGCGCTGGGATTACAGTTGTGAGCCACGGTGCTTGGCTGATAACTTTTAAATAGTGTTTATAGCATTCCTCCATCCTTCATTATAGCAATTTTAAGTTTTTAATCAAACCTGTTCATCTTATCTCCTTTTCTTTTTTGCTTGAGTCACAAACCAATTTCATTCTGTTCACTTGACAACTATAGCAGTAATAGTTACCATTTAGGTTGGGGTTGGATGCTGTATATACTTTTGCTGATCTGCATAACATCCCTGCATAGTAAACCTTAGTGTCCTCATTCTAGAGGCCAGGAAATGAAAACCCAGAGGTCATACAGCTTGCCCAAGATGAGCTGATAAAAGGCAAAGCCCTGTCTGAATCCAGAGTCTGTGCACTCTTCCTGACCTCATTGTACCTCCTTTAACAGGCAGTCTTGCTCCTTGCTGTCCACGTGGCCTCTGTTAATCATATGTGCTGTTTTTTTTTCTTTCTTTTTTTTTTCCTGAGTTGGATTCCCACTGGGTTGCCTAGGGAGGCTCACAGCAACCCTAGTGATGAACTGCTGGGCTCCGGCAATCCTTCTGCCTCAGCCTTTCAAGAAGCCAGAACTATAGGCATGAGCTATCACACCTGGCTTTAAAAAAAATTTTTTCTTTTTTTTTTTGAGTTGGAGTCTCACTCTGTCGCCCATACTGGAGTGCAGTGGCCACTCCCAGCCACCGCAGCCTCGACCTGCTGGGCTCCGGCGATCCTTCCGCCTCAGCCTTCCAAGTAGCTGGAACTACAGGCGCGCGCTACCACGCCCGGCTAATTTTTGATTTATTGTAGAGATGAGGTCTTGCCAAGTTGCCCAGGTAGGTCTCGAACCCGTTAAAAAATTTTTATTGTAGAGATGATGTCTTGCCAAATTACCCAGGCTCGTCTCAAACCTGTGGTCTCAGGCAATACACTCGCCTCAGCCTCTCAAAGTGCTTGGATTATGAGCTGAGACACCGAGCCCGGCCATATGTGCTGTTTTCAAGGCTGCCCCGGGCCTGTAAGGTTCACATGCCATACTTGTTTCTAGGGATGCTGCCAGGAGAGCTATTGCTGCAAAGGATTTTCCTTAGTTTCTTTTTTTCTGTCACGAGTAGTATATCCATTTATTTTTCACACCTTCATTTTGGAATATTAGGCATTCAGAAACACTGCAAGAATAGTGCAGAAGGGTGGGTGCAGTAGCTCATGCCTATGGTCCCAGCATTTTGGGAGGCAGAGACAAGAGGATTACCTGAGCTTGGGGGTTCGAGACCAGCCTGAGCAACATGGCGAGACCTTGTCTTTACAATAAAATAAAAAGTTAGCTGGGTGTGGCGGCACATGCCTGTGGTTCTAGCTACTTGGAAGACTGGGGCAGAAGGAATGCCTGAGCCCAGCAGGTTGAGGCTATGGTGGCCGTGAGCGTGTCATTGCACTCCAGCCTTGGCGACAAGAGTGAGACTCTGACTCTAAAAAATAAAAAAATCCCAGCACTTTGGGAGGCCAAGATGGATGGATTGTTTGAGCACAGTAGTTTGAGACCAACCTCGGCAATATAATGAAACCTTGTCTCTACAAAAAAAAAAAAAAATCAAAAAATTAACTGATTGTGGTGAAGCACATCTGTAGTCCCAGCTACTCGGATGCTCAGATGGAAGGATTGCCTGAGCCCAGGAGGTCAAGGCTGCTGTGAGCTGTTATTATTGTGATCATGCCACCACAGTCCAGCCTGGGTGAGAGAGACCCTGATTCAAAAAGAAAAAAGTACAGAGAACTCTCATATACTTTTTGTGGTACTCATTCATTTTTAACATTTTTCCAAAGTTGCTTTATTTCCTTTCTATAGTACTTTCTTTCATCTGAGACATTTCAGAGTCAGTTACACATGTGAGGGGACCCAAAAAAACCCCTGATTTGTCACCTTCAGAGTACTATCCATTTGTTGCAATATACCTATCACAACACTTTTTCCACTGCTCAAAACAGTTTTTAAACTTGTCATTTTTTGTTTGTTTTTGTTTTTGGTTTTTTGAGTGGGAGTCTCACTTTGTCGCCCAGGCTGGAGTGCAGTGGCCGCTCCTGGCCACCACAGCCTCGACCTGCTGGGCTCCAGTGATCCTTCCGCCTCAGCCTTCCAAGTAGCTGGAACCACAGGCATGCGCTACCACGCCCGGCTAATTTTTTTGATTTTATTGTAGAGATGAGGTCTCGCCAAGTTGCCCAGGCGGGTCTCGAACCCGCGGGCTCAGGCAATCCACTCACCTCAGCCTCCCAAAGGCGCGGGATTACAGGCTGAGCCACCGAGCCTGGCTTGTTTTTGTTTTAAGTTGGAGTCTCACTCTGTCGCCCAGGCTGGAGTGCAGTGGCATGCTCATGGCCACCGTGGTCTCGTCCTGCTGGGCTCAGGCGATCCTTCCATCACTGCCTTCCAAGTAGCTGGAACTACAGGGGTGCACCACCACGCCTTGCTAATTTTTCGATTTATTGTAGAGATGAGGTCTCACCAAGTTGCCCAAGCTGGTCTGAAACCCATGAACTCAGGCAATCCTCTCACCTTGGCCTCCCAAAGTGCTGGGATTATAGGTGCGAGCCACTGGGACCTGCTTTTTTTTTTCAGTAGGAGTCTTAGTTGGTTGCCCAGGCTGAAGTGCAGTGGCATACTCATGACCACCACAGCTCACAGCTTTAACTTACTGGGCTCTGGTGATCCTTCTTCCTCAGCTTTCCAAGTAGCTTTAATTAACCACAGGTGCACAACACGACACCCAGCCAATTTTTCAATTTATTGTAGAGATGAGGTCTTGCCAAGTTGCCCATGGACTCAGGCAATCTTCTCGCCTCTGCCTCCCAAAGTGCTGAGATTACAGACGTGTGCTACTGCACCTGGCTTGAACTTGTCAATTTTGATGCCTTTTAGTGCTTCTGTCCTTTTTTTTGGTCTCACTTCTTCCTCATCAACAAAAGACTTTTGATCCAGGAAACCAAAAAGAGTCGCTCTGGGCAAGATTGGGTGAATAGGGAGGTTGGGGTATGGGGGTCATGCTTTTTGGTCAAAAACTGCTGAACACTCAGTGCAGTGTGAGCAGGTATGCTTTTAAATCACCTGTAATGAAATGGGCAAACACAGTGAAAGAATTAAAAAAAAAAATCAATGAAGCCAAATGCAATCTCTTACAGTGCCTAGCTGGCACACTGATGCTGATGGGCTCCTAGAATACTAACCTAGTGGGGAAAGCCTGTGTGTGCTACAAGGGGCCTGCCCTCTAAAAGATAATTCCAGTTTTTGGGCACCCTCCTCGTCCCGTGTGCCTCTTTACTCCTTAATTCTTCACTGTGTGTTTCCCAAGAACAAGGCCATTTAATTACATAGCCTCGGTATGGTTATGTCCAATTCAGGGCATTTAACTTTGATTCAGTCTGTCTTACCTACAGTCTGTTTTTCATTCTTTTCTTGCCCATGATCTGGTCTAGTACCAGGCATGTCATTTAATTGTCCTCTTTTGTCAGTTTTTCTTAGTCTCCAGACACTGATATTTTTGAAGTGTGTGGTATGACTATTTTATAGAATTGTCTCTCAATTTGTGTTCATCATTTTGAGTTTGTTCTTCAGATTAGAAAATATAGTTTATTTAAAAAGTAAATTAGAGAGAAGCGATTAGCCTCCCCAAGGTAAGGAAGGGGGTCAAAACCAGGAAACACGGCAAGAGCAATAGATCAGAGAGCAGATGGCCACATCAGAGTCTGGTGAGGCAATGGCCTTGAGTTTTATTTATTTATTTATTTGAGTTGGAGTCTCACTCCTTCACCCAGACTGGAGTGCAGTGGCACACTCACAGCCACCCCAGTGTTGACCAGCTGAACTCCGAAAATCCTTCAGGCTCAGGCTTCCAAGTAGCCAGAACTACAGGCGTGCGCTGTTACGCCCGGCTGATTTTTTTATCTATATTTTTTTATTTTTTATTTTTGAGTTGGGGTCTCACTCTCACCCAGACTGGAGTGCAGTGGCACGTTCCCGGCCACTGCAGCCTCGACCTGCTGGGCTTCAGCGATACTTCTGCCTCGGCCTTCCAAGTAGCTGCAACTACAGGCGAGTGCTACCACGCTGAACTAATTTTTTGATTTATTGTAGAGATGAGGTCTCACCAACTTGCCCAGGCGCGTCTTGAACCTGCAAGCTCAGGCAATTCTCTCACCTCAGCCTCCCAAAGCGCTGGGATTACAGGCTGAGCCACCAAGCCAGGCTTGATTTTTTAAAAATTTATTGTAGAGATGAAGTCTTGCCAAATTTTCAGGGCTGATTTTGAACCCGTGGACTCAGGCAATCCACTCGCTTCAGCCTCCCATAGTGCTGGGACTACAGGCTACCAAGCCCAGCCGGCCTTGAGTTTTATATTATTAAAGTCAGATTGTGTTTCTGTGGGGCTTTTTTGTTTGTGTTTGAGGCAGCGTCTCATTCTGTCACTGGAGTACAGTGGCATGCTCACAGCCACTGCAGCCTCGAGCTGCTTGCTTAAGCGATGCTTCTGCCTCAGCCTTCAAATAGCTGGAACTATAGGTGCGCGCTGCCATGCCTGGTAATTTTTTGATTTATTGTAGAGATGAGGTCTTACTAAGTTACCTAGGCTGGTCTTGAACCCCTGGACTTAGGCAATTCTCTCGTCTTGGCCTCCCAGAGTATTAGGATTATAGACTTGAGCCACTGGGCCTGGCGTTTTTATTGTTTCTGAGTCGAGGTCTCACTTTGTCACCCAGGGTGCAGTGCAGTGGCATGTTCATGGCTTGCTGCAGCCTCAAATCTCCCGGACTCAGGTGATCCTTCTGCCTCATCTTCCTGAGTAACTGGGACTACAGGCTCGTGCCACCATGCCTTGCTAATTTCTCTGTAGATATGAGATCTTACTATTTTGCCTTGCCTGGTCTTAAACTTCTGGGTTCAAGTGGTCCTCCTGTTTTGGACTCCAAAAGTGTTGGGATTTGGGGCTACTGTGCTTAGCCTCGGGTTATGTGGTATGTTTGTTTGTTTGGTTTTTGTCTTTTGTTTTTTTGGGTTTTTTTGAGTTGGAGTCTCACTCTCTCGCCCAGACTGGAGTGCAGTGGCTGCTCCCGGCCACCGCAGCCTCGACCTGCTGGGCTCTGGTGATCCTTCTGCCTCAGCCTTCCAAGTAGCTGGAACTACAGGCGCGCGCTACCACGCCCAGCTAATTTTTTTAAAAATTTATTGTAGAGATGAGGTCTCGCCTGCCCATGCGGGTCTCGAACCCATGGGCTCAGGCAGTCCACTCACCTTAGCTTCCCAAAGGCATGGGATTACAGGCTGAGCCACCGAACCCGGCTTGGTTTTTGTTTTTTTTGAGTAGGATTCTAACTCTATCACCCAGGCTGGTGTGCAGTGATACACTCAGAACCACCGCAGCCTTGACCTGCTGGGTTCAGGTGATCCTTCTGTCTCAGCCGTCCAAGTAGCTGGAACCACAGGCAATGCGCCACCACGCCCGGCTGATTTTTTTTTTTTTTTTTTTTTGAGTTGGAGTCTCACTCTGTCACCCAGACTGGAGTGCAGTGGCTGCTCCCGGCCACCGCAGCCTCGACCTGCTGGGCTCTGGCGATCCTTCCGCCTCAGCCTTCCAAGTAGCCGGAATTATAGGCATGTGCTACCACGCCTGGCTGATTTTTTTGATTTATTGTAGAGGTGAGGTCTCGCTGCCCAGACTGAACCCGTGGGCTCAGGCAGTCCACTCATCTCAGCCTCCCAAAGGCGCGGGATTACAGGCTGAGCCACCGAACCTGGCTTGCTTTTTGTTTTTTTTGAGTAGGATTCTAACTCTGTCACCCAGGCTGGTGTGCAGTGACACACTCACAACCACCGTAGCCTTGACCTGCTGGGCTCAGGTGATTCTTCTGCCTCAGCCTTCCAAGTAGCTGGAACCATAGGCATGTGCCACCTGGCTGATTTTTTTTTTTTATTTATTGTGGAGACTAGATCTTGCCATGTTGCTCAGGCTGGTCTTGAACCCCTGAGCTCAGGTAATCCTCTCGCCTCCGCCTAGGATTACAGACATGAGTCACTGCACCCACCACTTTATATGTTTTAACTGGAAACTACTCTGTAGTCTGTATCTCATAACAAAAAATCTGAATGGGGTGCCCTTGTGTCATCAGGGAAGTCTTGTAACCAGCTGGCCCCCCGTGTCTGCTGCTGTGAAGGAGGAGGAAAGCAGTGAGGAGGAGGCGATGGCAGCCTCCACTTCGAGGGAGCAGGTGCCTGTCTCCGCGGAGCTGGATGGAGCATGGACACCAGAGCCCTTGGAGGAGTTCCCAAAGCGTGAGGACCAGGAGGGTTCTCCGCCAGAGATAAGCTTGCCCTACAAGTGGGTGGTGGAGGCAGCAAACCTCCTCATCCCAGCTGTGGGCTCTGGCCTCTCTGAAGCCCTGGATTTGATTGAGTCGGTATGTTGGGCACAGCACTTCACAGTGGGCACAGAGCAGCCATCAGGGAGTCCCTCTTTCACGGGCCCCGTCCCTCTGCTCACTCCATCATGCTGTTAAAGGGACACACCAAGGCAGCCATCATGTAGTCCCCACCCTCAGGGATCTCCTAGTGTGAACTGCAGGAATATGCGGAGCAGCCTCTGGCCCTTCTATATAGCACAGGGTGGGGCAGGAGGGCTGCCCAGAGGAGGTGCATTTGCACAGAGTCCTCTAGGTTGAGGGGAGGGCATGGTGTTGGTGACACCACACCTGATGGAATCTCCCTGGAGGGGCCCCAGGAAGTTCTGGGGTCTGGCACTGTGTCTGGAGGGGTGAGTGGTTCTGGTTGCTGTGGCTACTGTACTGGCTGTGGCTCTCTGGAGAGAGTGTCGTGCTCTGACACCCCCAGCACCTAGCTACATCAGCCAGCCCTTACCCTGCACTACATAGAGTGGGTTTTAGGAAGTGATCGGCAGGAGGCTTGGTAATGGGGTAAAGAGTTCTGTGTGAGGTACCCACATGCAACTTCCCACTTGAGCCTCCCCACCCCTTGAACATCTAAATGCCAGGCTCTCAGTTTAGTGTACAGTCTGCATGGTATCCTGTGAGAAGTGTCCTTTCTATGTTCTGTGGATGAGACTGAGGCTCAGAGAGGTCAAGTCATGTACCCAAGGTTGCACAGCGAGTAGGCTTAATGGTGTCAGTTTTGATGCTGTGCTCTCACCGTCACCTGGTGAGGGGTTGGATAACGTCATCTCCAGAGGGGACCTGCTCAGGTCCTCTTTCTGGGTCTCACCTTTTGGCCCTAGCATCTGGCACCAAGTGCAGGGTCTGTCTGTGGTCCCCACTCCACCTACAAGGAATTTCAGAGCAACTTTAGATGTGGATCGGGTGTGTTCATCGATTTTCACCATTTCCCCTCTGCCCCTGTGTGCCATCCCCACTCTGGGTCCTGAGGAGAGCGTGGAGATGAGAGCTGGCCTCTCTATGCCTGGCGCCGTTGGCACACAACAGCGTTTATCTCCCTTCATCCTCAGATTGTTCTGTATTTCATTCCACTTGACAGATATAGCTCACTTTTTTTTTTAATTGGAATCTCACTCTGTCACCCAGGCTGGAGTGCAGTGACATACTCACGGCCACCACAGTCTTGACCTACTGGGTTCTGGTGATCCTTCTGTCTCTGCCTTCCAAGTAGCTGGAATTATAGGCACATGCCACCACGGCCAGCCAATTTTTTGATTTATTGTACAGATGAGGTCTCATCATGTTGCCCAAGCTAGTCTCAAACCCGTGAATTTAGGCAATCCTCTCGCCTCTGCCTCCTGAAGTGCTGGGATACAGATGTGAGTCACTGCACCAATACAGCTCACGTCTAGAGAGCCCCTACTGTATGCCAGGCCCAATTCTTAATTAGTAATTACAGTATGTAACATTTGAGTGCCTGCCATGTACCAGGCCTATTACCTGCTCCCTAGCGTATGTGCTCTTAGTCTGTTAACAACCCGTTAAGTCAATGGTGGGCTTATCACCAGTGAGTTATCCCAAGTTCAGAGGTTAGGAGACTTGTCCAGTGTCTCTCACAGTTGGTGACTGCCTGGTAACCCCAGTTACCAGGCCTCCTGCCTGTCATCTCCTAAAACCCACTCTATACCATGCAGACTCTGCTGTCCAGCTCAGAGCTCAGGCTCTTTCCATGGTGGCCTTCAGTGTCCGTTGGGGGAATTATAGCCTTTGCAGAAATTCTGCTGGCAGTCTTGCAGCGTCCACCCCAGGCGATCTTTGTCAGATGTGCTTCTGGCCTATCAGATACCATCAGTGCTGGGGCCTCCTTGAGGTTGGGGTATGGACCTGCGTTCAGCCTTGCCCCAAGCTGGCCTTCTCCCTGAGGAGTGAACTACTCAGGTTCGTGCAGGTCCCAGGACCAGAAATCTCCACTAGGGTCTGGGTCTACTCATGGACAAAGTGTGGACCCCTCTGTCTCCAGAAGGCTTTTAGCTCATGTGCTGGGTAAAGTGGGGAGACCTGGAGTGATGGTTAGTTTGTTCTTAGATATTTAGTGACTTCAGGCAGATTGCACCCCCTGGGGCCCAGCTTCCTTGGTGTGAAAGTGGGGAAAGTAATGCTTCCTTCACAGGACTGTTGTGGGGATTGCAAGTAGCTTTTGTGAAGTGCCCCAAGGAAGCCTCCATGATGGGCATACATCCCATTCACTGCTCTATATTGTGATGTAGAAAAAACGCTCTGAAAACATGAACACACAGGCACAGAAAACTCTGAGGAAATGTAGGGAATTTTAGTGATTGGTCTTGGGCTCATACTTGACTTCTACCTTTTCCTTTAAGGAATACGTCCTCTTGTGTTGAAAGCAGAGTCATGAAAGTTCTTCCTCTCCTCCCTTTCTGGGTAGGACCCTGATGCTTGGTGTGACCTGAGTAAATTTGACCTCCCTGAGGAACCGTCTGCGGAGGGCAGTGTCAGCAGCAGCCCCGTGCAGCCCCAAACATCACATCAGCAGCAGGCTCTGCCACCCCGTCAGCCCGCCGCCCCGGTGCCCACCGTGACCGAGTACCGCCTGGATGGCCACACCATCTCAGACCTGAGCCGGAGCAGCCGGGGCGAGCTGATCCCCATCTCCCCGAGCACTGAGGTTGGGTGTTCCGGCATCGGCACACCGCCCTCGGTGCTCAAGCGGCAAAAGAAGAGGCGCGTGGCTTTGTCTCCTGTGACAGAGAACAGCTCCAGTCTGTCCTTCCTGGACTCGTGCAACAGCCTCACCCCCAAGAGCACACCTGTCAAGACCCTGCCCTTCTCGCCTTCCCAGGTGGGTAGATTCCACTCTGGCAGCTTTCTGGGTTTGGTTTACAGGTACCCTGTGCTCAGTGCTGGCGACACAAGTATGAGCAAAATCAGACCTGGCCCCTCCTCATGGAGCTTATGCTCGGGTGGGAAGACTAGTTAATTAAAGAAGACCCCAAAAATGTGTTAAATGGCTTATGGTGCTACACATTCATCTACTCTGGTGGAGTGGGGCGTGGCATGGTCTAGGAAGACTTCCCATGAAGAGGAGGAATTGCTTGAGCTGAGCAAATAGGTGATAACTTGATACCATCACCATGCCCTGTGCTTTTTTGTCTTTTTGGAGTTGGAGTCTCACTCTGTCACCCAGGCTGGAGTGCAGTAGCACACTCAACGACCACCCCAATGTCAACCTGCCGGGCTCTGGTGATCTTCCACCTCAGCATTCCAAGTAGCTGGAACTACAGGCGCGTACTACCATGCCTGGCTAATTTTTTATTGATTGTAGAGATGAAGTCTCGCCAAATTGCCTGGGCTAGTCTCAAACCCTCAGGCCCAGACAATCTACTCGTCTCGGCCTCCCAAAGTGCTGGGATTACAGGCTGAGCCACCGAGCCTGGACCCCTGTGCTTTTATAAGTCAGTTCAGAGCCAGTATTAGCTGGAAGTGATGGCTCATGCCTACAGTTCAAGCTACTTGAGAGACTGAGGCAGGAGAGTTCACTTGAGCCCATGAGTTAGACCTTGAGTAACATAGTGAGACTAAGAAACATAAAAGTAGCTAGTTTTCTTTCTTGGGCAGTGACAGGAAGGGCTTGGCATGTTGCTTGCTTAACAGTCCTTTTTTTTTTTTTCCTGAGTCAAAGTCTCACTCTTGCCCAGACTGGAGTGCAGTGGCACGCTCACGGCCACCACATCCTCAACTTGCTAGGCTCAGGCAATCCTTCCACCTCAGTCTTCCAGATAGCTGGAACTACAGGCGTGTGCCACCACGCCCAGCTATTTTTTTTTTTTTTAATTTATTGTAGAGACAAGGTCTAACCATTTTGCCCAGGCTGGTCTTTAACCTCTGGACTCAGGGAATCCTCTTACCTTAGCCTCCCAAAGTGTAGGAATTACAGGCTTGAGCCACTGCGCCCAGCCAAAAATTCATTTTTGAACACCTACTTCATAGTAGATCAATCAGCACTGGGGGAGCAGAGATAAAGGTGATACTGCCCTGCCCTTGAAGACGTGGCCAGGACTGGGACAGGCTTGTCTTCAATTCACCAGAATGGAGTGTGGAAGTGCTGTGGTGATCAAAGTGGTGAAGTCACTGAGAGCTTCCACCTTCTGTGTGCGGCCTCCAGGGGCATCCTGTCTCCCTCCCCTAGGGATTGGGGAGGCACTTGGGCTTCCTGAAGAGGTGTCTGCACTGGGTCTTCTCAATCACCTGGAACAGCGGCACAGACAGGGAGGGCAGAGTGTTGGTGTGAAGTCCAGAACCTGAAGTGATGGCGGGGGCAGTGGAGACTTCAGGTTGCCGGTCTCACTGGGTCTGCTCCTCCTGGAAGGCTGTGGGAGGGAGTGAGGCCTAGTGGTGGCACAGAGTAGGAGGCCACCCTGTCATCACAGTTCTTGAAACACCATCACATCGTGGCCAGTGGTGTTTCGAGAGAGGTCTGTATCAATTTGCTCAGGTCTCTGTGACAAAGTACCACAGGCTGGGTGGCTTAGGCAACAGAAATGGAGCAGCCTTGGTTTCTTCTGAGGTCCCTCTTCTTGACTTGCCTCTCCTTCTGTCTTCATGTGGTTCTTTGTTATCTGTCTGTGTCCTGATCTGTTACCTTCTTTTTTTTGAGTTGGAATCTCTGTCGCTCAGGTCAGAGTGCAGTGACACGGTCATGGCTCATCTTAGCCTCAACCTCCTGGACTCAGGTGATCCTTCTTCCTCAGTCTCCCAAGTAGGCTGGGATTATAGGCATGCACCACAATGCCCAGATAACTTTTGGATTTTTTGTAGAAACAAGGTCTCATTATTTTGCCTAGGCTGGTCTCAAACTCCTGAGCTCAAGCAATCCTCCCATCTCAGGCTCCCAAAGTGCTAGTATTACAGGTGTGAGCCACTAGCCCAGCTGTTATCTCCTTTTTTTTTAGTCAGAGTCTCACTCTATCGCCCAGGCTGAAGTGCAGTGGCATGCCCGTGGCCTCCACTGCAGCCTTAACCTGTTGGGCTCAGGTGATCCTTCTTTTTTTTTTTTTTGAGTTGGAGTCTCACTCTGTCACCCAGACTGGAGTGCAGTGGCCGCTCCTGGCTACCACATCCCCAACCTGCTGGGCTCCGACAATCCTTCCGCCTCAGCCTTCCAAGTAGCAGGAGCTACAGGCGTGCACTACCACACCTGGCTAATTTTTTTGATTTATTGTAGAGATGGGGTCTCGAACCTGCGGGCTCAGGCAGTCCACTCACCTCAGCCTCCCAAAGCCGCAGGATTACAGACTGAGCCACCGAGCCTGGCTCAGGTGATCCTTCCACCTCAGCCTTCCAAGTAGCTGGAACTACAGGTGTGCGCTACTACGCCCGGCTAATTTTTGATTTATTGTAGAGATGAGGTCTCTCCAAGTTGCCCAGGCTGATCTCGAACCTGTGGGCTCAGGCAGTCCACTTGCCTCGGCCTCCCAAATTGCTGGAATTATAGGCAAATTGGCCTATCTCTTTTAAAACCTCTTATAATGATGCCAGTTATTGGATTAGGGGTCAACCTAATGACTTCATTTTAACTTAATTACCTCTTTAAAAGCCTTGTCTCCAAATACATCCCCGTTCCAAGGTTCCTGGGAATTAGGACTTCCACACATGAATTTGAGAGGGACACAGTTACACAGTTCAGACAGTAACATGCTTTGAATGAGGGCTGCTGGCTGGAGAGGGAAGATAGCAGAACTCTGAGCGGTCCAAACAGCAGCCCAGGACGATGGGGTATGGTGGCCTGAGGGTTGCAGTTGGGCAGGGTTTGGTAACAGCACCTTCAGGCCAGGGAGGGAGGAGAGGATGGTACTTCAGAAAATGGGTGCTTGCTGAGATCTGGACTTGAGTCTTTCCTCTAGACTCAAGAACCTAATTCTTGGTTTTCTTATCTGTAAAAGTAAGAAAGTAACAGTGCCTGTTTCAGGATTTGCAAAAAATGAGTGAAATCATTTATATAAAGTTGTTAGCACTGCATGAGAAGGTGCTCTCAATAGTAGCTTCCCTTTTACCATCATGCCCCGTGCCTTCAGAAGACAACCCAGAGTTAGTTTTAGCTGGGCATGATGGTCTACATTTGTAGTTTCAGCTGTTTATAGGAGGCTGATGCAGGAGAATCGCTTGAGCCCAGGAAATCATGGTCAGCCTGGGCACATAGCAAGTCTTCCCATCATAGATAGATAGATAGTTAGGTAGATAAATAGATAGGGTAGTTGTATTTTTTTACTTTTTTGAATTAGAGTCTTACTCTGTCACCCAGACTGGAGTGCAATGGCATATTATGACTCACCACAGCCTCAACCTGGGCTCAGGTGGTCCTTCTAACCTAGCCTCCTGAGTAGCTGGGACTACAGTCATGCACCGCCCAGCCTTTTTTTCTTTTCTTTTTTTTAATTTAAAAAAAAAATGTCTCACTATGTTGTCCAGGCTGGTCTTAAACTTCTCGGCCTCCCACAGTGCTTGGATGACAATGTGAGCCACTGTGTTTGGCCTAGTTTTATTTCTTTTGAAAAGGAGCTGCAGTCCTGCAGTCCTCTCTCTTTGCCTCAGTTACCCTGTCATGAGCACACTAGGGTCGGTATTGTGGAGGAGCTTGAGGCCCCATCAGGCAAGCATCAACTGGGTAAATTGTATAAATAGTTTTGAGGAAGGAAATCTCAGAATGAGATCACAAGTATTGTAAGGCTAAATATCCTCCAGCTGGCTCAAGAATGGCTTACAGTCAAAGGCAAACATCAACCAATCAGAACTACCTCATTTGCATGGCAGGAACCCAAATACATGTTGGGGATCCTAAAACTCACCTTAACCGAAGAGAGGGCCAGACTCCACTGGGAAGAACCTCAGACCACTGCCTCTTTGCAGCAGACAGCCGACAGTTGACACTCTCACTGTGGTCCTGCCTGCCTGTTGTGCCCTTCACAACGTATCTTTCCTTTAATTAATCTACCTTTCCTGGTTCATAACTATGTTGGTGAGTACTTTCACCCCCAACGACTCCGGCCATACCATGCCTAGTCTGCCACACACAGCAGGTATGGCAAGTTAGGATTGGGACAATGAAAAGCCCAGAGGTCTACATGAACTGCCTGGTGGGTTCCTGTCATTTATCTGTCTGTGCTGGTTCTTGTTCTCCAGTACCCAACAGTGTCGGAGAGCAGACTTGGAGGAGGAGGAGTTTAAGGTCTTTCCTCCTGCCCCCTCAGGTCTCCGGAATTCACATGTAGGTCGTCATTTTGTCTTGTTTCCTCCCTCTTCCCTGGCAGTTTCTGAACTTCTGGAACAAACAGGACACACTGGAGCTAGAGAGCCCCTCGCTGACGTCCACCCCAGTATGCAGCCAGAAGGTGGTGGTCACCACACCCCTGCACCGGGACAAGACACCCCTGCACCAGAAACATGCTGCGTGAGTGCTATACCACCCACCACCCCCTCCCCCAGCAGTGGTCAACCTGTGGACCCCAGGACCACTGATGAGACCACTGATGTGGGGAGGAACACCCTTAGAGAAACAGCTAGAGTCTGTTTCATGAAAGCATTCTCCCTTCTAGCCACCATGAGCCATCATTTTTATCAGTTACAGTCTAGATCTCCACCTTTGCTTTTCTTCATTTTTATTTTTAAATTTTTTTACATTTTTGAGTTGGAGTCTTACTCTTGTCGCTCAGGCTGGAGTGCAGTAGCACGTTCACTGCCACCGCAACCTCGACCTGCTGGGCTTAGGCGATCCTTCCATCTCAGCCTTCCAAGTAGCTGGAACTACAGACACATCCCACCACACCTGGCTACTTTTTGTGATTTATCATAGAGACAAGGTCTCACCAAGTTGCCCAGGCTGGTCTCTAATCCCCGGGCTCAGGCAATCCTCTTGCCTCAGCCTCCCAAAGTGCTGGGATTGTAGGTTAAGTCACTGCACCCAGCCTTCATTTTTATTTTTTAACTTAATAACTTTCTATCTCAAGAACAGAAAGAGTCCAAATTGCCCCAAAGCGTAATCTCTCCCTCCTTTTAAGTTTTGAACGCAACTCCATTGTGTTTGAGTAGCCTTGCTCACTCTCTCCTTTGGGAGCGGATTTTGTATCCCCGACTCTCCAGCTTGTGGAACACAGAGTTTCCCACCTTGAAATCTGTATAAGTTGCTTTCACAATGAGTTTATTGTGAAAATAACTCAGAATAAAGATTCTGAATTCTAGGTAGAGAGAGTTGTTAATTGTCACTCTGCTTACTACATGGGCTGTAAGAGAAGCATTGCTGTTATTTCACCATTAAATTACATGATTCAGGAATTTGTTCCGGAATTTTTGCTCTCATAGTGAATGATACATGATTTCAGGAAAGATTTATGAATCTCTTGGTCAAAAATCAGTTTCTAAACAGTTGTTCCAAAGTATAACAGAGACAGGTTTTGTGAGAAATTATTCTCCATTCAGCCAGAATCCTGGACTTCACATCTAAGCCTTTAAACTGAGCTCCAGCTTTCTCTCTTCCTTCTCACCCAAGCCCCTTATCTGCTGCTTCTCTCCTCCTCTCCTCTTCCTCTCTTCTACAGCAGAAAACATTGCTGGTGCTCTTCAGTCCTCTCTATATTCATATTTCCATCTGGTTCCTTCTTTCTGAAGGTCATTCTTTACTGTTATAGTGCTTTAAAGATGTTCTCCAGCTGGGCTCGGTGGCTCAGCCTGTAATCCCGCGCCTTTGGGAGGCTGAGGTGAGTGAATTGCCTGAGCCCGTGGGTTTGAAACCTGCCTGGGCAGCGAGACCTCATCTCTACAATAAACAAAAAAATCAGCCCGGTGTGGTAGCGCATGCCTGTACTTCCGGCTACTCGGAAGGCTGAGGCGGAAGGATCGCTGGAGCCCAGCAGACGAGGCTGCGGTGGCCAGGAGTGGCCACTGCACTCCAGTCTGGGCGACAGAGTGAGACTCCAACTATAAAAAAAAAAAAGATATTCTCCTGTCTTCTGGCTGGTACTTTTTCATTATCAGGTTTTGAATAATTTCGGTTATAATGTCCCTTGATATGTTTTTGTTTGTTTCTTGTGCTTGGAGGATTGAGCTTATAAGTCTTCAAGTCCTTAATATTTTCTTCTGCTATTTATTTTTATTTGTTTAGTCAGAGTCTTACTTTGTCACCCAGGCTGTAGTGCAGTGGCCTGATCATGGCTCACTGCAGCCTCAAACTGCTGGATTCAAGGATCCCTCTGCCTCAGCCTCCTGAGTAGCTGGGACTATAGGCACACGCCACCACACCTGGTTAATTTTTTGGATTTGTTGTTGTTGTTGAGATAGTCTTGCTATGTTGCCTAGGCTGGTCTCAAACTCATGGACTCAAGCATTTCTCCTACCTTGACCTCCCAGAGTGCTGGGATTATAGGAGTGAGCCACTGTGCCTCTGCTTTTTTTTTTTTCTTGAAGCTGTGGTGTACAATTCAGGGTTAGGTATGCAAATGTACATTATGCAGATAACCCTTATTGATGAGGTGTGCCCTTCCCTCCCCTGGCAGTTTCCCTCAACTTCCAATCCCACCCCCCCCACCATCTGCTATTTTTATTTTTTATTTTTTTTTGAGTTGGAGTCTCACTCTGTCGCCCAGACTGGAGTGCAGTGGCACGCTCCCAGATACTGCAGCCTCGACCTGAAGGGCTCAGGCAATCCTCCCACCTCAGCCTTCCAAGTAGTCGGAACTACAAGCGCACCTACCACGCCCGGCTAACTTTATTTATTGTAGAGATGAGGTCTTGCCAAGTTGCCTGGGTGGGTCTCGAACCTGCAGGTTCAGGCAGTCTATTCACCTCGGCCTCCCAAAGTGCTGGGATTACAGACTAAGCCACCAAGCCCGCCTCCATCTGCTGTCTTTAATCTGCTGTTATCCCATCTAGCACAGTTTTTCATCTCAGGTATTGTAATTTTTACCTTTAAAGTTCATTTTGGATCTATCACGCCCATCTCTACTTAAACTTTGGTTTTTGTTTTTGTTTTTGTTTTTGAATTGTAGTCTCACTCTGTCACCCAGACTGGAGTGCAGTGGCCGCTCCCAGTCACCGCAGCCTCGACCTGCTGGGCTCTGGCGATCCTTCCGCCTCAGCCTTCCAAGTAGCTGAGGCGTGCGCACAGGCGTGCGCTACCACGCCTGGCTAGTTTTTGATTTATTGTAGAGATGAGGTCTCACCAAGTTGCCCAGGCGGGTCTCAAACCCGCGGGCTCAAGCAATCCACTCACCTCAGCCTTCCAAGGCGCAGGATTACAGGCTGAGCCACCGAGCCGGCTCTATTTAACTTTGTAAATGTCCTTCCTTGTTTGCTAATTTGCGCATATATGTCAGTTCTGGGTTCATCTTAATTGATGGATTTTTCTTCGCTCTTTTTTTTTTTTAATTTTTTGAGTTAGGTTCTCACTGTTGGCCAGGCTGGAGTGCAGTGGCACAGTCACAGCTCACCACAGCTTCTACCTCCTGGGCTCAGGCGATCCTTCTGCCTCAACCTCTCAAGTAGCTGGTACTATATACGTGTGTCACCGTGCCAGGCTGATTTTTTTATTTGTTGTAGAGATGAGGTCTCGCCAATTTGCGCGGGCTGGTCTTGAACCTGTAGGCTCAGGCAATCCACTTGCCTTGGCCTCCCAAAGTGCCGGGATTACAGGCTGAGCCACTGAGCACAGCCTAATTTTTTGATTTATTGTAGAGATGAGGTCTTGCCAAGTTGCCAAGATTGGTTTTGAACCCATGGGCTCAGGCAATCCTCTCACCTCAGCTTCCCAAAGTGCTAGCATTATAGGTTTGAGCCACTGGGCCTGGCCCGTCTTTACTCTTCTTCCAGAGAGGGGCAATCGTGTGGGTTTAGGAAGAGACTGTGGGTTCCTGTTAAGCCTCTAAATCCTGAAGAAGAACACGATGGTCTGCACTTGTTCTGTCTTTTCTCCTCCTGTGGAATGGCTGGCAGGCTGTGGGAAGTGGGGCTGGCAAGGCCCCAGGCGGAAGTGTCCAGACGTTGACTCGGCACTGTGTTCCCAGCTGCCCTCGGGTGTTTGTCATGTCCTCTAACCACCCATCTGTGCCTTGAGAGTCAGCTGTGAGTGTCTCTGGGTTAATAAGGTCATGTGCTCACACAAGGGATCTTGTTTGCTGAGCCTGGTACCCACTGTCAGCTCTGACTATGTCCATAGCCTGCCTGCCTCAACCCCATATTGCCAGCCCTGGTGCTCTGGTGTGTAAAGTGCCTCTTCTGTCCTCATCTCTACCTGGGGGACTTTTCCACTACAGGCAGAAATCACCATGGGGGGTCCACATCTGATAGAAGCATCTTACAGTTCTGCTTCTGGACCAGACCATTCCCAGATTCCTCTTTACTGAGGCGTCCCCTCCACATGTCCATCCCACTGTGATGAGAAGGTGCTAGCCTCACTGTCTCACACCTGATTTCGGCCCTTTCCTTCCCCTAACCACTTAGTCCACTCCTAGCGCCCTGTTTACCATTTGCTCTCAGGACAGGCCTGGCCGGGATGTGGTCTTCCTCGGTTCCAACCAAGAGTTGCCTGTCCCTCTACTGTGCTTGAAGCAGGCATAGGCTGCCTGTTTTCTGGGAAGTCCTGAGTCTGGGCTGTGATTGAGCAGTGTTCTCAGCCATCTGCCACCGTCTGGGTTGCCTGCTCCCTCCTAGACTCTTTCCTGCTCTTCTCTTTCTAAGGAGGCCCTTCCCCTGATCCCCTGACTGAGGCCTGTGGGATGGGGAGCAGGTGGGAGGATAACCTGTGCTGGTGCCAAAGGTCATGAGATGGGAAGGGGCGGCAGAGTGCCTGGTGTCTGCCCCCACTCCGTCACTAAGCCCCCTTCTCCGGCCCCTGGCAGGTTTGTAACCCCAGACCAGAAGTACTCCATGGACAACACTCCCCACACACCAACCCCATTCAAGAATGCCCTGGAGAAGTACGGACCACTGAAGCCCCTGGTACGTGGCACGGTCGCTGTCATGGGTCTCTGTGCAGTGGGATCTCTTAGATTCATTCAAGCGTGCATAGTTTACAGGGCCCTTCTCTCTGAGGTCTCATGGGAGTCTGTTTCCCAAGAAGATACAGAGATTCTGATTGTATAAGTGGGGGATCAAGGCTGCTACTTAGTACCTCCTCCAACATTTCCTGAGAACCTGACTGTGCCAGGCAGTCGCCAGTGGCTGCTGGAGACACGGTAATATCCATGAAGCTTGGCCTTAGGATGGGGGAGACCGACATGAAGCATAAATAACAAATGCTTTCAGACGACGACAGTGCTGAGCAGAAGGCAGGCAGTGCTGGATGGCAGACTTCTCAGGAGCTTGCCTGGCTCAGAGAAGGGGTAAGCTGCTGCTCAAGCTTTGCCTTCTGGCCCGCACTCGGTTCTCCAGAGAACTCGGGAAGCCCCTCGAGGACATTTTCCCGAGGTAAAGGTTGCCCCGCTCCCCCTACTCTTCCTGATTGATGGGGCGGGTATGCTTTCCTATGAATAAAGAAAGAACTGGTGCCTCAGGCCTTCTGGAGCTGGTGCGTATTTTAGAATCGGTGGAATGTTTCTAGCCCCTGAAAACTACAAATTAATTAAAAAATAAAATCAAGCCGGGCTTGGTGGCTCAGCCTGTAATCTTGCGCCTTTGGGAGGCTGAGGTGAGTGGACTGCCTGAGCCCGCGGGTTCGAGACCCACCCGGGCAACTTGGCGAGACCTCATCTCTACAATAAATCAAAAAATTAGCCGGGCGTGGTAGCGCGCATCTGTAGTTCCAGCTGCTTGGAAGGCTGAGGCGGAAGGATCACTGGAGCCCAGCAGGTCGAGGCTGCAGTGACCGGGAGCGGCCGCTGCGCTCCAGTCTGGGCGACAGAGTGAGACTCCAACTCAAAAAAAAATAATAATAAAATCAAATCAGTGGAAGGTAAGCAAGAGAGTTGTGAGCATGGAGACTGTGAGCTTGAGCGGTGTCTGTGGGCGGCGCCTCTCTGCCCTCTCCACCCTGTGGAGCCTCCTGTGAGTCCTGTGACAGTTGGAACCGTGTTGGGACTGATTCTGAGTCCAGCAGGGTCTCTAGGGACCAGGTGCAGAGGAAAGGTACTAGGTAGTCTTCCTTTCCTGTTTCAGTGGCAATTCGACTCCATACTAAAATGCCTGCGCACTCTCCAGAGGGGTTTGAGGGCAAATCTCATGACCTTGGCAGCTGTAATTAAAGTGTGTGGGCATCTTCCATGTGGCTTCTGAGGAGTCACTGTGCCCTGCGTCTTCCACGCTCAGTAGTATTCATCCTCCCTGTCCTCTGCCACTGAAGAGGTTGCATGGCATCCCCAGACCTGGAAAGGAAAATTCTGGCATCCCCGTTAGTGCAGAACAAGTGGGTGAGTGGGCCTGGGCTTTGAGCGGACCCGGGTTCTAGTTCAACCGTTGCGTGACCATGGGTCAGGATTGATCCCAGTCTGCGTTCCCACCTGTAGAGGAGGAGTTACCATGCAGGACTGTTTGAAGGCTGTTGTGGGATGTGGGCTGCTCCCAGCCATGGCTGGCTCGTGGGGATCCAAGGTTGTCTACCGCTCATCCAAGGTTGTGGATGTGAATGACGTGTGGTTGTGAATGACATGTGTGAGGTCAGTGTTCTAGCTGCCTGCCTTGCCCAGCACAGCCCAAGTGTGGCTGGTCTGCCCCTCTATCTCCAAGAGCGGGCTCTGTCCCACACACCTGAGTGTGGGGCCTCATCTGCCCTGCCCACAGCCCCAGACCCCGCACCTGGAGGAAGACTTGAAGGAGGTGCTGCGCTCTGAGGCTGGTATTGAGCTGATCATCGAGGATGACACAAGGCCTGAGAAGCAGAAGCGGAAGCCCGGGGTGAGTGGGGGGACGGGTAGGACTGATGCAGAGGGGCAAGGAAGGGCCCGTCCCAGGTCAGCGTAGAAGTTAAGTGAGTGGGGGGCTGGGTAGGAGCCTGGGTGCTTGGGGTGGGGCGGTGTGTTGGGAACAGGTGGTGAAAGTGAGACACTGGGAAAACGGGGTGCAGCATGAACCCTTTGCCTATTCCCCCAGTGGCTACTGATGAAACTGACTAGGTGAGGTCCTGGTGTCTCTGGGACCCTCCCTTGCTCCCCTTTGAATGATGCACTTATTTGTACAGTGTTGTGTCTGGATTCTTCTGAAGTGAGCCTGGGCTGTGGGTGGTGGACGGGATGGCCACAAAGACCCAGACATGGTCTCTCCTCCAGAGATGGGTGATAGATGCACCTGTGGCTGTGTGAATTCACAGGGGATCAAGGGCAGTGAAAAGGGAACACCGAGACGATCCCGAGGCATGTCTTCAGTTGGAGGCAGAGTGGTCAGGAAGAGCTGACCAGGCAAGGCAGCGCTGGGCTAGGTGTTGGGGCACATGAGGGACAGGGGGAGAGTAGGTTCAGGTTAGGTGCAGATGGCAGGGGTGCTTGGTGCAGAGGGGCAGGGAAGGACCCATCCCAGGCTAGTGTAGAAGCCAAACTCCCAGCCAACCTTCCTCCCTCCTGCTTATACCATTAGCTTTCCTGAGCGGGCCCAGTCCCCATCTCTCTCTCTCTCTTGCTTTGTACTCCTCTTTTTCCCCAAACTGCTCTCCTCGAGGGAGAGATAGGGATGGTAGAATGTACCAGGTGTTAGTGGTGGGGGAGGTGGGAAGTTAGGCTGGGCTTGTGTGTAGGCAGAGAGGCTGTCACCCCCAGGGTCCTCTCAAGCCTCTCCGGGGGTGGTGGTGGGGGGTGGTTCTGAGCCATGGCAGCACCTGTTGGGGCACACTGCTGGACTGAGGGGGGCATTAGTCTCAGCCCCTTCCTGGTGTTGGAGCAGACCCATGACCTGCTTGAGAGAGGTGCAGGGTTAGGGCCGGGCATTTCTTTGGTTTTTTTTTGAGTTGGAGTCTCACTCTGTCACCCAGACTGGAGTGCAATGGCATGATCACAGCTACCACAGCCTTGACCTGCTGGGCTCTGGCGATCCTTCCACCTTAGCCTTCCAAGTAGCTGGAACTACAGGTGTGTGCTACCACGCCCAGCTAATTTTTTGATTTATTGTAGAGATGAAGTCTCGCCAAGTTGCCCAGACAGGTCTCGAACCCGCAGGCTTAGGCAATCCACTCACCTCAGCCTCCCAAAGCACGGGATTACAGGCTGAGCCACAAGCCCGGCTTGGCATTTCTTATACAGGCTTTTGTAGATGGGTTTACGTTGCCATGTTATTCATCTGTCGGTGTGTGTTTTAAGTGACACGGGTGATTTTCTGCTGGACCTGTTGGCAGAATGTTTAGTAGGGGAATTATGAAGGGCTGTGTCTGGTCCACTGAATGGTGAGTCGTGGGTTTCTTTGTGGGTGGAGTTGATGTTGTTTCCTTGATCACTGTTGCTGCATCTGGCGGTTCAGAGTCCACCTTGGGCAGTCTATAACAGGACCAAAGTCTTCAAGTCCTCCCACTGCCTCCGACAGCAAATCCTCCCCAGCCAGGCCTTGCTTGAAGGCTTCTTCACAACAGGGTCTGGTTCTGTGACCATCTATGACCATGGTCATCAAGGCGCTGATCACGGGAGTCCTCGATGCACACCTTAATACCTTCCTCCCCTCAGCTGCGGCGGAGCCCCATCAAGAAAGTGCGGAAGTCTCTGGCTCTTGACATCGTGGATGAGGATGTGAAGCTGATGATGTCCACACTGCCCAAGGCTCTGTCCTTGGTAAGGGGTTCCCCACCCCACTCCAGAACTGTAGAGAGCTCTTCTACTAGGGAGGATGGTGTCTCCCAGAAAGACTCCTCTGCCTCTGGGATTATGTAGTTGTGAAGAGGACCCTCCAGGCGGGGTGGTCTAGTGATTCTTGAACTGGGCTTCCAGAACACTGGGCTCTGCCTGAGGGGCTGTCAGGGAAGGTGGGTCTGGGCATCCACCCCTGGCCTCAGTTGGCAGCTCTGCTTGTCTTTCACAGAAGGTTTTGCTAGGCAAGAGCTATGTGGCTAGAACATGTTTGAAAACCGTGGCTCTGGTCTCCAGCACCCTCCCTTGCATTCTGCTCCTGGGGTGACCCTAGAGAGGGTTGACGAGTGAGTGCCTCAGGCGCAGCAGCCACTTGGGGGCGCATCAGCCCTGGGGTGAGTGCCGTCCAGCCCCCAGGTCAGTGCCCTTATGGTGCCGGCACCACAGCCAGACCAACCTCAGGAGTTGGGGGTTGCTGCCTATGCAGAGCATGAATCCCCAGAAACCAGGCCATGCTGCTGGTCCCTCCGCTGGCCCAGCTTGCTCTGGTGCCCAGTGGGGAGGCAGAGAGGCCTGGCAGGGTCATGAGTAGAGGTTAGGGTTACCTTATAGTCCTTGAAGAGAAGCTCTGGCCAGGATCCCTGCCAGGTTGGGGCTTAGGGCCTTGTAGTTAGCTTACCAAAGAGAAAACATCACAGCCAGGAGCGGAGAGCACAGATTGTCAGGTGGGCCTGAGGTTGAGCATTGAACCACCACTGCTTTCTGCTTCTCTCCAGTTTCCTGACCCCTAGGTTTTTGGCTCTAGAAGGATCACTGAGCCCAAGTCAGGAGGGCACAGTGCCAGGCAGAGCAGAGGTCCTGGAAAAGCATGAAAGGTGCTCTATGCAACTCTGCTGTATTTTGCGGGTCAGTTGCATATCTTTCTGATGTTCATGGATGTTTCTGGTTCCAGGAGAACTGTGGTTCTGGCTGAACCTTCCAATGAAAGGAGCAGTGTTAGTGAGCATGTGCGGAGTGTCAGGCTCCAGAACTGGCACTATGCAAATGTTGTCTTACTTGATCTCTTTAGGAACAAAGTTCTTTAGGAGAAAATTAAGTAAGAAAGTAAGATTAAGGTCATGTAAACTTGACATCTGAAGGAGAAACCTGAGGCTTGGAGAAGTGAACATTTTGTCCTCAGCGGCGGGGAGGAGGTGGTACTGGGATGGGAAGGCGGGTTTTTCCTACCCTCCAGGAGCTTGTGGCAAAATGGTGACTGACTTGTTTTGACTTCAGCCAACAGCTGCCGCATCAGGCTCCTCCAGCCTTACCCTGTCAGGTATGAAAGAAGACAACAGCCTGCTCAACCAGGGCTTCCTGCAGGCCAAACCCGAGAAGGCAGCTGCAGCCCAGAAACCCCGAAGCCACTTTCCGATACCCGCCCCTGTGAGTGCTGGGGATCCCGCCATGCTGCCTTCTCACCTCAAGGCCTTTGCACAGGCTGTTCCTTCTCCCTGCATGCTCCTTCCTGCTGCCCTCTTGAGACTGTTTGGTTAACTTTTCTGAGCTTAGTCCATTTGCCACTTCCTCAGGGAAGCCTTTCCTGATGCCACATACTCCCACTTTTATGGCCTGGGTCTCACTTGTAACTAAATCATTATCTGCTTATTTGGCTTGCTTAGTGCAAGTCTGTTCTTCAGGGCAGGTGCTGGCCCCACGCTGCTCTCATCAGCATCTGCATACTCTAACCTTGTCACTGTTCCTTCTTGCCAGTCCACCTGGCTGTGGCTTCTCTTTATGGGCTGGTGCTGCATCCAGGGCACAGTCATGTCTCCTTGTCCTGCCTCTTGCTTGGCAATTGAGGAAGCCCACAGCCAGGGAGTAACTTCCCCAGGGCCACCTGTTAAGGGGAGAAAGAGCCCAAGAAAGCTTCTGGCTTTAGAGGAAGGGAGGGCATAGAAATGCCTCCTCTCGTCCCCGGCCAGGATCACCAGGGTTTGCTGGGGCATGTTGTCCCTGCCTGTAAGGTAACCCTCCTGCCCCTTTCCAGATGACCAGTGCCTGGAAGACGGTGGCCTGCGGGGGGACCAGGGACCAGCTCTTCATGCAGGAGAAGGCCCGGCAGCTCCTGGGCCGCTTGAAGCCCAACCACACGTCTCGGACCCTCATCTTGTCTTGAGGGCCTGGGAGGTCACATGCCCATTCTCATGTTTACAGGGGCTGGGTGGTCAGGAGGGTCTGTGAATTTGTATGTCACACTCAGGTGACCTGCAGGGAGCCTTCTGCTGTCAGCCTCTCCCTAGACTGCTCAGGTGGAGGTAAACAAGCCACATGCTGACTTGTCACTGAGTCCAGCTGCAGGTGGCTCCTGGTGCTAACAGAACAAAGTCCCACTCCTATGTCTGCCCAGTTCCCTCCCAAGGCTACAAGGAGTCCGGTCAGCTTCTCCCAAGCCCGGGTCCAGCCTGGCCTCATCTCAGACCCTGCATAGATCCTGGTGGGGGTACTCCTCTCCTCAACCCGTTGGTACATTTTCTTGAAAGAATAAACTTGCCTTTCCCCTTTGCTGCTCGGCGCTCTGCCTTTCTCCTGGGCCCTGCTCAGGGTTCCCTGGTGACTGTTCTCAGGGCCCCTCCTGGGATGTGGGGACCCAGGCCCTCATCCTCAGAGCACAGCCTTGTCTGTACCACCCAGGCCTGAGGCCTCTGCACCCTGTTTCCCCAGACGAGCCATGGGCTGGGAGCAATGTCTCTTGTCAGCTTCCAGTGGGCATCACCACAGAGGTCTGAGGACTCGGCCGTGGATTGGGAGTGGGTGATGGGATGGTGCATTAGTGGCTCGCCTGTCCTCCAGCGAGCCCCCTGCCTTAGCCTGAGCCTAGTCCCCAGGTCAGACCAGTAAACGGGAAGAGGAGCGATGGGCAGCTGGGCAGAACCTTCTAGCCACAGAAGCCAAGGCTGAGCAGGAGCCAAGGAGGGCCAGACCCTCTGCCCTAGTGGCTTTAAATCCCTGAGGTTGTGGCAGTGGTTGCAGCCTGGGCTTCAGCCTGTCCTGGGCAGGATCTGTGGACAGTCGTGCTTGGCTTTTGGTCCTTGAGAAGAGTCAGTGGGGACTGAAGGCGGGAGATGCCACATCTGAGAAGGCCTAGATGGGGAAGTGATGTTTTCAGCAGTGGGGTTCATGGCACAGGGCACATGGCCATCCCTGGGGGGTCAAGGTAGAGTGGGTGTGGGACAGTCCCATACCTGGACCTGGATTCAGACCCTCATCCCCAAGAAAGGCTTGGGGGCAGGTCCTCTGGCGTGGGGTGAGAGATGTGGACATCTCAAAAGAGGTAAGTTCTGTGAGCTCGCCAGAGTCTGGGTCTGTCTGGCCTCAGACACATCTTCCCCACTGAGTTCACACAGAGGGTTCTTCCAGCCCTTTCCAGCCAAACATCGCGTCACAATCTGGATCCCAGAAGGGGACACGTGCTCTGTCTTCCCACCTTGCCTCCCGCAGCCCATGTGACTGGGCTGTGTGCTTCAGTAGGTTCCATTGCAGAACCACGCCTGGCTCATGTCCCTGAGCCTCTGTGCTTTCTTAGCCTGGCACCCACCTTCTCCCCAGCTTCTTCCCCAGGCTTCGTCACTAACATGCAGGCCTGGGCCCCACAACACACGGGGCTGTCAGTATTGCTGGACGACCCCTGGCCAAGGTGAGGATGGGGACGGGGTTGTCTTCCTCTCCTGTGGCTCATACCAAGACTGGGGTGAAGGATGTCCTGAAGAGTCACCTGCTGCAGCCTAAAGATGCAGATTCCTGGGCACTCTGACTTGGGAGTGAGTCATAGGCAGCTGGGGCAGGGTCTGGAAATGGGGGTCTTAACATCACCGGTGGATGACACTTGTGCAGGGGGTCCATCAGCTATACTCTGAACAGGTGATTTTGCCCCTTGCCGTCTTCTGCCCGGGGTCTCGCTCATTCTCCAGAACTGCTCTGAGGCCCTCTCCTGTCCTGCAGGGAGGTGGCTGCAGGGAACCCTGCAAGTTTAGCACACCATCCCCACTGAGCTCTGCTTACTGTGGGCTTATTCTTTGGTTCATAATTTACACATGAACCAAACACAGAGGGTCCCTCCCTCCAACTTCCTAGATACCATGCATGATTCTGGTACTAAAGATACAGTAGTTAAAAGACAAAAGCCAGCCTTATTCTCAGAGCCTAAACTTATTTTATAATTTTTCTTGAGTTGGGAGTCTCACTGTCCAGGCTGGAGTACAGTGGCATGCTCACGGCCACCGCAGCCTCGACCTGCTGGGCTCCACAGGCATGCGCCACCATGCCTGACTAATTTTTTTATTTATTGTAGAGATCAGGTCTTACCATGTTGCCCAGGCTGGTCTTGAACCCCTGGGCTCAGGCATTCCTCTCATCTCAGCCTCCCAAAGTACTAGGATTACAGGCGTGAGCCAACGCACCCGGCTGGGCTTAAATTTAGAGGGGGCAGACAAAAAACACAAGTTTATATAAAATGTGCTGGAGTCATGGATTTTGAAGACAAGAAAGCAGAGGATGCCGTGGGGCCAGGCCATCTGCTAAGAGAAAGGGGGAGGGGTCAGGTTTGACAACTCCCGACTGCTATGGGGACAGTTGGGACAGTTGGGAGAACCCACCTTGTTGCTACTCATAAAGTGCTGGGGGCACCTCAGTGCTCCCGTGGGGCCCTGCAGCCATGGGAGAATTTGGTCATTGGGATTGGTCCAGGACCAGTGCTTCTTAGGCTAGTGTGGCGAGCAGGAGGGAGTTGGCCAGAGAGTCCAAGTTGAGGATGGGGCACAGGAGTGGGAATGCTGGCATCAGCCTGAGAGAGGCATAGGGAGGAGGGACAGGTGTGGTTTAGTTACGATGGCAGAAGGTGAGTGTTCTGAGGAGACCCAAGTGGTGGCTCAGCATTTGGTGGCTAACATGGCCCGGAGGCTATTGATTATTCCAGTAATGGCCCCCAATGAATCACTGCTCCCTGCAGTCATGCCTTTGTGTGGGTCACACGACTTGTTTTGCCCAATTGAGAGTCCAGTTGAGTGAGGCCATCAGAAACCAGCTTCATCTGATTGGGCCCAGCCCAGAGGAACTGCCCAACTGGCTACAGACTTATGAGAAATATACTATCAGTGTTGTTTCGGCCACTAAGATTTGGGTGGCTTGTTACGTGCAGAAGCTGACTGATACAGATGTGGCATAGGGGACTGGGATGTGTGGGTAATTGCATGATTCCAGGAGACATCGATAGGTGTTCTGGTTCTCCTGGGACGTGTGGGTAATTGCATGATTCCAGGAGACATCGATAGGTGTTCTGGTTCTCTGAGGGTGGGCCAGGGATGAGGGCAGCGGGAGGCCATAGCCAGTGGTTCAAACTTGGGTTTGGGCCAGCACAAGGGGAGGAGCAGGGCCTGGCAGTGAGAAGCTCACCTTCAATCCTGAAGAACTCTGAGTGGGGTTCTCCACCTGAGGAGCTGCAGGCATTGAAAGCAGAGCCAGACTCCCTTGGTGAGGTCAGGGAGGAGAAAGATGTTAGGGTAGCCGTTGAGTAATTTGTGTTTAGGTACAGGTGTTTTTTTGTAGAGCGAAGGTCTTGTTATGTTGCCTAGGGTGGTCTCAAATTGCTGGGCTCAAGCAATCCTCCAGCTTCAGCCTTTCAAAGTGCTATTATTATAGGCATGAGCCACTGCACCCAGCCTTCTTTCTCCTTTGAGTTGGAGTCTCCGTCACCCAGGCTGGAGTGCAGTGGCAGGCTCATGGCTACCCCAGCATCGATCCTTCTGCCTAGCCTTCCAAGTAGGCAGAACTACAGGCTTGCACTACCACACCCAGCTTTTTTATTTATTGTTGAGAATGAGGTCTCGCCAAGTTGCCCAGGCTGCACTCGAACCTGTAGTTACAGGCAGTCCACCCACCTCGGCCTCCCAAAGTGCTGGGATTACAGGCTGATTGACTAATCCTGACTGGCCTTTGTTTTTTTTTTGAGTTGGAGTCTCACTCTGTCACCCAGACTGGAGTGCAGTAGCCGCTCCCGGCCACCGCAGCCTCAACCTGCTGGGCTCCGGCGATCCTTCCACCTCAGCCTTCCAAGTAGCTGGAACTACAGGCGCGCGCTACCACACCCGGCTGATTTTTTGATTTATTGTAGAGATGAGGTCTCGCCAAGTTGCCCAGGTGGGTCTTGAACCCCGCAGGCCCAGCTAGGTCCCACGTTTTCTTTCTTTTTTTTTGAGTTGGAGTCTCACTCTGTCGCCCAGACTGGAGTGCGGTGGCCGCTCCCAGACAATGCAGCCTCGACCTGCTGAACTCCGGCGATCCTTCCACCTTAGCCTTCCAAGTAGCTGGAACTACAGGCGCGTGGTACCACGCCCGGCTAATTTTTTGATTTATTGTAGAGATGAGGTCTTGTCTGCCCAGGTGGGTCTCGAACCCACGGGCTCAGGCAATCCACTCACCTCAGCCCACGTTTTCTATTAATCATATTCAGTGTTTGGAGATCTTAGAGCTGTTGCTGTCTTTTCCTCCTCCTGGATCTCCATAGCACTTCCTAGAGCTTCGTTCAAGAATTTGGTCCTGGCAGATTCAAGGCAGCCTTCCTAGGCCATGTGATTACCTTGGTGATTTCGCCTGCTGTTCCCCCTTCCCCGCCTTTGCCTCTCAGACAGTGGGATGTCCCTGTCTGTAGCCAAAGATATATATATGTCGTACTGCTTTCTTTTTCTTTTTGAGTTAGAGTCTCACTCTGTCTTCCAGGCTGGAGAACAGTGGCACACTCACGGCCACCGCAGCCTCAACTGTACTGCTTTCTTTTCTTTTTTTTTTTTGAGTTAGAGTCTCGCTCAGTCGCCCAGACTGGAGTGCAGTGGCCGCTCCCGGCCACCGCAGCCTTG
>NW_007252689.1:56644-74781 GCF_000164805.1 Carlito syrichta
GAAGTGGGGTTTCATGGATCTGATCCTTAAGTTAGAATAAGGAATCTCAGCAGGTGAAATGGAACATTTCGATCCAGAGTTTGCATGGCAGAGCTACTAAGTAAGCTATCACGTGGGGTTTCTTGGACTGTAAACATGGGCACTCTGTCAGTGGGGCTTTGGTGGATTGGTGGCTCTAGCTATGGATTAATTCCATCAGGGAAATTGTACTTTGAGCTGTTTCGACTGGATTAGTTACTGTATTATAAATTCCTACAACTCCCTGCCAAAAGCATTGTGATACTTTGTTTTAATGTCTGCCTGTCCCTCTAGATGGCAAACTTGGGAACAGCAGGCACTCAGAAACATGGCCCTTGCTCTAAGGGGAGGAAGCTGCTTCCTGGATTGAAACAGGATTGAACACATTAAATAAGGCACCTCTATCTATCTATCTATCTATCTATCTATCTATCTATCTATCTATCTATCTACCTATCTATTTATCTATCTATCTTATCTATCTATCTATCTATCTACCTATCTATTTATCTATCTATCTTATCTATCTATATGGTAAGATGATTCCCTCCTCTTTTTTTTTTTTTTTTTTTTTGAGTTGGAGTCTCACTCTGGGCTCCGGCGATCCTTCTGCCTCAGCCTTCCAAGTAACTGGAACTACAGGCACGCACTACCACGCCCCGCTAATTTTTTATTTAAGGTAGAGATGAGGTCTCACCAAGTTGCCCAGGTGGGTCTCGAACCCGTGGACTCAGGCAATTCACTCACCTTGGCCTCCCAAAGCACGAGATTACAGACTGAGCCACCGAGCCCGGCTTGTACTGCTTTCTTATAGTACTCTTCCCACTTGCATGGAACCTCTGAGTGAATGGGGATCATTCTGTGATGTTTGCTGCTTTATCCTTAGCACCTGATCAGTGTCTGGCACATAGTAGATGCTCAATAAGTATTTCTTGATGAAGAGAACCAAGAGATCAGCAATGCTCTTGCAATTGTTCAGCTTTTGTAAGCTAAGGGTCTTCATGTCAAACTGCTCTAAGTAGAGCTGTTTTCTCAGCAAGGCCAAAGAAAACCCGACTTTCTGCTGTGTGACCACAGGGCCTGATAAAAAAAGGTCAGTGTCTGAAAGTTACATTTGTGTCTTGATAGAAGAAATCTCCCACTTCATCTGTTCTGACCATGTAGACAGCCCATTCTAGAGCTAGGAGGCCTCTTCCCAGAGTCGGGCCCCGCCTCCTCCCAGAAGCAGGACTCCCTGTCCAAGATCTGGTGACATCCTCCACCAACACTTAACTATTCTGGGTGCCCGGAATCCTGCCAGTGACTAAGGTGACTCTGAAGGCCTAACAGAATTGATCCTTTTGTAACTGGCTTATTTTACTTAGCATTGTATCCCCAAGTTTCATCCCTGTTACAGCATGTATCAGAATTTCTTTTTAAGGGCAGACCACATTTTGTTCATCCATTTATCCATCAGTGGTTACCAGGGTTGCATCCAGCTCTTGGTTATTGTAATGCTGCTATGAACATGGGTGCCCAGTATCTCTTTGATACTTTTCAATTTTTTTGAAACTCAGAAGTGGGATTGATGGATCCTGTATGGCAATTCTTTTTTTTTTTGAGTTGGAGTCTCACTCTGTCCTCCAGGCTGGAGTGCAGTGGCATGTTCACAGCCACCTCAGCCGCAACCTCCTGGACTCAGGTGTGGCAGGATCCTTTACAGAGAGAGACGAGACACCCAAGGCTTCTTTGCCAGGAAGCAGTGTTTATTTGTGCTGGCACTGGCCCAGTGGATTCACATCCAAAGAACATATGCCAAGAAGGAAGAGATGAACTGCTGGTGGTTAAAAGTTTATTAAGGAAAAGAAAAGAAGGAGGCGGTATGGCTCTATAGAGAGAAACCAGCATCTTTGTTCTCTTGCAGGCCACTTATAAAACCACAGTCTTGGCTCATTGGGCTTTGAGAAACAATTTTAGGGAGTTTTGGATTAGGAGCCAAGAAGTGGTTTTGGGAATTTGAGTTGGCGGTAGTGTTAAAGGCCTTACTTACGGCCTTGGAGTGTAGATGCCCATACTAAACATCACACTTGTCTTGAAGCGCAGCCTTAGGAAAGCAAACACTGACAGTCAGTACCAGGCTGTCATCAGTAACATAGCTTTGGGATGTGGTCTCAGGGAAAGCAGATACTGGCAGTAAAGCAATTAATAACAACGCTGTTAGAGCAGAGTGTAGCTTCTTGGGCCATTGCAACTCCGTGCTCCATTTGTGAGGTTTATATGATGAGTTGTTTTAATTACAAACTCCTCTCCCATCCCCCTACAAACTATCACAAAGGCTGAGCCCCGAGTGGGGTGTTGCCTTATATTACATTTTAGCACTTTTGTCTCCCTTATATGGCAACCTGTGTTTTTGATTGGGTATTATTTTTTTCAAGTTAAATCCATTATGGCACATTTATGTAAGAAAATTCTATGCAGCTTATTAAAATAATGACTTAGCTCTGTATACATTGACATGCAAGATGTTCCAACTATGTTGCTAAGGAAAACAAACACACAAGTAACTAAACAAGTCATGGAGTATAGTCTCATTTTAGCACAAGGTATGTATGATATATAGGTACAGTGAGTCTTCTGGAAGCTTCCACTGAAACACCAGCAGTGGGCAAATACGGCTGGTGAATTTTCCAGCAGTTTTGATTTTTTTCTTCAAACTTTTCTTCTTTTCCCAACCATGAAAAGGTATGATAATAAGACAGCCATACAATTTAAAAAAACCCTCTATTTTTTATCTTTTGGGAAAATAGAAACAAATAAAACATCTTTACTGCAAATGTACTAATTCCCAAGTCTTAACCAATGCACTGAGGACACAGAGCCAAAAACGACATTGTTCTGGCCCTCCATGAGTTCAGTCTGGAGTAGAGGGAGCAGTGGAGAAATAAGAACCAAACAGCGGAATAAGTGGAAAGACCGAGACAGTGGGGTTTATGTGGAAGTCAGAGGAGACTGTGCCCTCTCACCCAGCCTGGCCCTGCCTCTCACAGCTGCAGGACTTTGGGTCTGCCACTTCTTTCTTCTGATCTTAGTTGGGAAATCAGAGGATTAAGCTTCTGGGTGATTTCTAAGGATCTTTGAACTTTAACATTCTTTCATTGTTTTAAAGTCCACAGGTATAGAGCAGCTGCCAATTTCCAAAGCTTGTGTTCTCCCACTCACAACAACTAGTAGGCTACACTTAATCTGTTGGTTTCTTCACTTGAAACTAAAACCATAGACATCTTACCCCACCCTTCAACCTTGCGGTGGAGGAAGGGGAGATAGTTTAAGAAGTGTCTGTCAGATTGATTTGGTATATTATGGCACAGGGTAATAACTGGGTTACCCGTGCACTTAGACATTGACCACGCCACATCACTTTCTCTTTATCACACTTTTTTTCTATTCTGGAAAGGCCTTTATCTCTGTTTTAGAAGGGTCCTTGACTCATTCCCCCCTTTGGTGCTTGGGCCCTTTTAGGTTCAAAGAGCATCATCCTGACTTAAGGGCTGGTATTTTTATAACATTATTACATGTGCTGTTTTCCTTTGGATCATGGCCTCAGTGAGTTTGGAGGCAGACCTTATGACTAAGGGGGCTAGGCAGGGCAGAATTAGATACATTCCCAAAATTATAAAAATAATACCTATGAGGGTTTTAAATTTTCCAAAAGTTGAGAACCATCCCCCAAACAATTTCCCAGGGTCCCAGCCTTTCCAGGTCTGGACTGGGACATGAGCAATTTTTTTCATCTGGTTGGTGATTTTTTTCTGATTTTTCCTTTATCATCTATCTGTAAGCAGTTGTTGAGGTTAAATTTTCCACAAACTCCTCCTTTAAGAAGCAGGCAAGTGGGCCAGGCTCGGTAGCTCAGCCTGTAATCCTAGCACTTTAGGAGGCCGAGGTGAGTGGATTGCCTGAGCCTATGGGTTTGAGACCTGTCTGGGCAACTTGGCGAGACCTCATCTCTACAATAAATCAAAAATCAGCCGGGCGTGGTAGCACGTGCCTGTAGTTCCAGCTACTTGGAAGGCTGAGGCGGAGGGATCACTGGAGCCCAGCAGGTCGAGGCTGCGGTGGCTGGGAGCGGCCACTGCACTCCAGTCTGACTCAGGCAATTCACTCTCCTCAGCCTCCCAAAGGCGCAGGATTACAGGCTGAGCCATGAGCCCGGCTGCAATTAATCTTATCTAAAATTTACTTAGAGGGTTCTTTCCAGATATGGTTGCTCCTAACCTGTATTTCTGAGGTATCTGTCTGTGAGTTGAGATTGGGTTATTGTTAATAACAATGGGTTACATTGTAAATGTTGACAACTAGGAAGAGTAGCCCCTCTTGAAAGTTGAATTTTATTTTTGAGGTTTTTTTCATCTTTTTTTTTTTTTTACTTGGAGCTGTCCATTCTTTAAATTGAGTGGTTCAAAAAGACTAGCAGACCAGTCCCGGCAAGGGTTATTTGGGGCAAGTAGTAATGCCTTTTTTTTTTTCTTGAGTTGGAGTCTCACTTTGTTGCCCAGGCTGGAGTGCAGTGACACACTCACGGCCACTTCAACCTCTACCTGCTGGGCTCAGGGAATCCTTCTACCCCAGCCTTCCAAGAAGCTTGAATCACAGGTGCATACCATCACACCCAGGTAATTTTTTAAAAATTTACTGTAGAGGTGAGGTCTTGCCAAGTTGCCCAGGCTGGTCTCACACCCGTGGGCTCAGGCAATCCACTCACCTCAGCCTCCCAAAGGTGCAGAATTACAGGCTGAGCCACCGAGCCCGGCTTAGTTGTGCCATTTTTAACACAAGGACCAGCCCCCCCCATATTTTGTTTTAATACATTTTTAGATCATCTTCAGCAGTGATATCAGGACAAAGGTATTTGTCAACCATAGATAATTTTTTTTGTTCGTGAAGACTTCCATATGACAGGACAGAATAGGCATCAAATTTAATAGTTATTGGGGAGTTAGTTTTAGTGATATTAATAATAAACCTTTGCTTGTTTATTACTATGATTAGAAATAGTAATACCTTTAAGGTAAACTAAGTTTCCATGGTTGCTAAGGATTGAAAAGACCTTTGCAAATGTGTTTAATGATAAAAGCAATAAACATACATATAAGAAATGCAATTGTCAGTGCTATGAGAAAAGGTACAGAGGAATGAATGCATTAGGTTTTCTTTTTTTTTTTTTTTTTTTTTGATTTGGAGTCTCACTCTGTTGCCCAGACTGGAGTGCAGTGGCCACTTCCGGTCACCGCAGCCTCGACCCGCTGGACTCTGGCAATCCTTCCACCTCAGCCTTCCAAGTAGCTGGAACTACAGGTGCGCGCTACCATGCCCGGCCGATTTTTGATTTATTGTAGAGATGAGGTCTCGCCAAGTTGCCCAGGCAGGTCTCAAACCCGTGGGCTCAGGCAATCCTACTCACCTCAGCCTCCCAAGGCGCGGGATTACAGGCTGAGCCACCGAGCCCGGCTAGGTTTTCTTGAATTTTAGTTTCAGTGGTTCAGCTTGAGGGACTTCCCATTTAATGGGAGTGTTCTCTGGTACCATAACTTTCTTTGGTGATTCTTTGACGTAGGTATGATGCATCCACCCTTTTTTTAGCAGTCCATATGGCCGTCTCAGTTGTCAGAAGCACTTGATAGAGTTCTTCCCAGTTTGGTTGGAGCTTAGTCTCCTTCCAGGACTTGATCAGCATCCAATCTCCGGGTTGGAACCAGTGAACTGTAAACTCAAGAGGAGGGGTTTGAGCAAGGAGCCCTTTCAATCTAAGAGGATATGGTAGAGGAATTAGCCAAAACATATTCTTTTAAAATTGGTTTTTCTAAAAGGGCGGGCTAGGACAGGAGCTGTAATTAAGTCTTGCTTTAAGTTTCGTTTATTTAAATTTTGTGATTTTTCCTCAGTTCACTTAAGAAGGTTTGGGGCCTCTTTTAATAGTTTGTAATATAAGCCTTTAGTTTTAGTTGTATAAGATTTAATCCACAATTTACAAATATCTTATAAAACTTTTTAAGTTCCCTTTGGTTTAAGTTTCCTATCCCATTCTCCCTAGGGTTGCTTTTTTTCTTTAGCTTGCCCTCTCTGGGTTTTGGAGTCCGTCCATGGGGCCTCCCGTTCCTTTGTTTCTGAATCACTTTTTTTTTTTTTGAGTTGGAGTCTCACTCTGTCGCCCAGACTGGAGTGCGGTGGCTGCTCCTGGCCACTGCAGACTCGACCTGCTGGGCTCCGGCGATCCTTCCACCTCAACCTTCCAAGTAGCTGGAACTACAGGTGCGCGCTACCACGCCCGACTAATTTTTGATTTATTGTAGAGATGAGGTCTCGCCAAGTTGCCCAGGTGGGTCTTGAACCCGCAGGCTCAGGCAATCTACTCATTTCGGCCTCCGAAAGCGCAGGATTACAGGCTGAGCCACCGAGCCTGGCTACAAAGTTTACTTTCAACAATTTTTGTCCCACAAGATTTTCTGGATCTAATCCATAATATATTCTCATCTGGTCCCTGAGTCATTGTTAAAAAAAAAAAAAGCTGTGGGAGTTTTCCCCCTTTTTTTGCTGAATTTTATTTTATTTTATTTTTTTGAGTTGAAGTCTCACTCCGTTGCCCAGACTGGAGTGCAGAGGCTGCTCCCGGCCACCGCAGCCTCGACCCGCTGGGCTCCGGCGATCCTTCCGCCTCAGCCTTCCAAGTAGCTGGAACTACAGGCACGTGCTTCCACACCCGGCTAATTTTTTTTTTTGATTTTATGTAGAGATGAGATCTCACCAAGTTGCCCAGGTGAGTCACAAACCCACGGGCTCAGGCAATCCACTCACCTCAGCCTCCCAAAGTGCTGGGATTACAGGCTGAGCCACCGAACCCAGCTTTTTTGCTGAATTTTAAAGCCTTAGAAACATTTTGAGATCTTGGGGCAGATTTCCGAATGCCCTTAATCAGTAGTTCCCTCAAGTCTTACGTTCTTCCCCTATCTCCTGGGTTATTATTGTCCCATCTAGGGTTAGTATTTGGGTACTTCTGTTCGGCAGGCTGTACACCTGGGACTGCGGGATGATATTTGTTCCCAAATCATTCCTCTTTTTCCCCAATAGTCAAAATACTTATAATTGACATTAGTTTTACCCAAGTATATATGTTAGGCTTAAGGAATTGATTAACTTGACCAGCCAATTCTAGTGGGTCCTCTAGGAGTGATTTCATTTTTTTTTTTTTTTAATGTCTTCTATACTGGTGAGTGGAGCATTCACAAAATCAATTTTTCCTTGTCCCAGTGGGGCTTCTCTTAAGGGGATTAGTTTTGACTTTTTGCCTGAATTCTCAGGAGGAAAGGGAAACCTTTTTAATATCTTTCTGGCATTGTTCCAATTCCCTTTTTAAATTAGGATAAATATGTTGGGAGCTTGGGGGTTTTGACTCCTGAATTTCTGATAGAACCTTCGTTTCTGCCCATTCTCCCCCCCTTACATTCCTGGTCTGTTTGAGGATTATAAGGGGGGGAATGCAGGAAAGTGGATCCCAAGGCTTTTCCCTTTCCTCCCCGGGAACTCAGATTATTTTTCTTTCCTTTTCACAGTCCCCATTTTAAGGGGAAACATGGGAAGGGCCTGTGGTAGCCAGCAAAGGGCATAGTCTTTTTTCTTAGATGAAACAGAGGACTTATTATTTACATAAATTATTAAAGTTTGGCAAAGCCAATCTTTATTAGAACCAAACTCCGGCAAAAAGACCAAGAGCTGATGTATAGTTTTTTTCCTCCAGATAAAACAACTGTTAGAAGGAGCAAAGAGAACAAAGAAAGAAGTGTAAGGGAAAAAAGCAGGAATACCTCTAACCTTGAGGCAGGCATTACTCCTTTCCTGGAAACTTTCTCTGCAGACATTATGCAATTGATTGTACCCTTATCCGCTGCACCTGCATAACCAGCTGCATCTGCTTCTGTAAACTTGCTTGCTTGCCCACGCCTCCAGAATGTTGTGATAAGAGCCCTGAGAAGTCCCAAGTTCTATCTTTGGCCCGCCAGGATGTAAATCTAAACTACATAAGACAGCCCTGTGTTGCAGCTTGCTGCTTGCTGGGAACTAGTATTAGTCAAGGCCCTTGCTGCTGGCCAGCAAGGGCCTTGACTAATGAACCTCTCCTTTGCTAATTTGAGTCGGTGGGCTGTCTTTTAATCACTCGGACTCTACTTCACAACAAAATTCATTCTCTTTTTTCCCTTCTTCTTAGTTATGGAGTTGTTTCCCCAACCTTCCAACATTCGTCCCAGTGGACGATCTGGGAGAATTTTAAGGGAGTTCTTCCGACCTCCATTCCTAGGCCTAGACTGTTTATTACTCATTCTTGGTTATCCGGTTAGTCTGTGCAATTCTGGAGTTTTCCAAAAGGGTGCTCGATCTCCCATAATGGAGATTTCTTGCAGACCTTAAGACTTTGGGCCCTCCCTGAAAGGCTCAACTCCCCTTACTGGTGGTTTCTTGCAGATTTCAGGGTTTCTTCTGACTCTACTACCACCCTAAGCCGTATGAGGTCCCCACAGATCTGTGGATTGGGACTCTACTCTCACTTCATCACTAGGTAGCATCTCATTCACTCACATTCACACAACGTTTCCAACCCGTTGCCCAGCATCTTCGAGTTACGGTTTCATCTCTCCGTGGGACTACTTGGGCAACTCTGGGAGGTGATCAGGCTCCCCTTCTGCCTTTTAGGGGTAGGTTTTACCAAATCGAACCTGGGTTTTTACCAGTCTGACAGGTGGTGCTCCCTTGGCTCGTTCCCGGGCTTCACTGGGTTCTGTTGTGCTCCCGGGGTCCTTGCCTTGGCATGCTGGGAGGGCTAGTCCCCTACGGATCAATCGGTCCCGAGATCACCTCTTCCAGTGTCCCAGATGGTTGCACCCTGGTGACAAGGGAGGTGAAAACACTGCTTCCGCCTCCCAATTTCCCAACCAATGAACCAAAGATGTGGCAGGATCTTTTACAAAGAGAGATGAGACACCAAGGCTTCTTTGCCAGGAAGCAGCGTTTATTTGTGTTGGCACTGACCCAGTGGATTCACATCCAAAGACTGAGCCCCGAACTCAATGGGGCATTGCCTTATATTACATTTTAGCTCTTTTGTCTCCCTTATATGGCAACCTGCATTTCTGATTGGGTATTTTATGGCACAGGGTTGTAACTGGGTTACTCATGCACACTTAGACGTTGACTATGCCACGTCACTTTCTCTTTAACATATTTTTTTCCTATTCTGGAAAGGCCCTTCTCTCTTTGTTTTAGAATGGCCCCTGTCTCACAGGTGATCCTTCCACCTCAGCCTTCCAAGTAGCTGTAACTACAGGCACGTACCACCAAGTCCGGCTAATTTTTTGATTTATTGTAGAGATGAGGTCTTGTCAGCTTGCCCAGGCTGATCCTGAACCCGTGGGCTCAGGCAGTCCTCTCACCTGGGCCTCCCAAAGTGTTGGGATTATAGGCGTGAGCCACCATGCCTGGCTGACAATTCTATTTTTAATTGTAGTTATGTTTTGTTTCACTTGGGTTTTTGCAAAGCTGTGGGTCATCTGCTGTCTATCAGGGTGTCTGCAGCAGCAGGTAAAGCGGGTGGTAGAAGGCCCTTGAAGACTATAGACCGTCCCTCAAGCATGTCTCTGACTTTTAGGTCTTCTTCAGCATCCTTTTGAAGTGGTTTTCTGGCCTTTGCTTTATCATTCACTGATGGGGGGGAGGCGACTCCATTACTCGGCAGCCAGCTCCATTTTTGGACAGCATTTGTGAAGAAAATGATTCTTCATGCAGGGAAACAATTCCTTGTAAGATCTAAAGTAATAGGAGTGACTAAGAAGCAGGAGTTTTGTGGGGAAATCAGCGTCCCAGGACGACAATTGATAGGCCAGGAATAGCTTGAGTGTCTTAGCCATATTCTCAGCAGACCCTATGAGAATTCGGTTCTGTGTTCTAGTTGTTTTCAGAGATCACTGAGGCTTTGATTTGGCAATGACAGTGATTTAACCTCCTCTAAGATACATCTTATGTTTCTGCCTTTGGCCAGATGTGTTTGAAAGCTGAGTTCCAATGAGTTGGGAACCAAACTTTTTGTTAGCATAGACCAGTGGTTTCAACTGGTCAGGATTAAGGTATTTTACCTAAGACTGGGCATGGTAGCCCAACCCTGTAATCCCAGCACTTTGGGAGGCCGAGGCGAGAGGATTGCCTGAGCCCAGTGGTTTGAGACCAGCCTGGGCACCTTGGTGAGACCTCATCTCTACAATAAATCAAGAAAAATTAGCCAGGCATGGTGGCACAAGCATTTAGTTCCAGCTACTTGGAAGGCTAAAGTGGTAGGATCACCTGGGCCTAGCAGATCAAGGTTGCAGTGGCTGTGACTCTGGGCAACAGAGTGAGACTCCGACTCAAAAAAATAAAATAAAATAAAGGTGTTTTACCTGTATCTTAACTGGGGCTGAACTGTAGGTATTTACATGAAAGTTACATAGTGAATGGGACAATCTGACACCTGAGGACAGGTGTGGCACCTGAGTCTCAAATGCCTTTCAGAAAGGGATAGTTGAAAAAAAGTGCCTACACCCTGCCCAGTGAGCAGCATGGGCCTGGTACACAGTAGGTGCTCAATAAATATCTCATCCTACCCTGAAGGGATGGAACAGAGAGAAAAATCCTAGGGCAGCTAGGACGAGAGGGGTGGGAAAGGCTTTATTTTTAATTGTTGATTTCTAGCTTAATTATTCCATGGTCAGGGAACATGCTCTGTTTTCCAGTCTTTGAAATTTGTTGAGACTTTCTTCATGGTCAAGTGTATGATCAGCTTTTTTAAGTGTTCTTTATGCATCTGAAAAGAATGTGTAGTCTGCAGGGGTTGGGGACTGTGTCACATTTTTATCTTAGGTTTGCTGATCCTGTAGTGTAAATAGTCAATACAGTAGGTTTTTTGCCTGTTTGTTTTTGTGGGCCTGGATTAGCCCCCCCCCCCATGGCAAGTGATAAGAATGTTATTTTAAGCTGCTGGACGTTGGAGTGGCTTTATCACTCAGCATTACTGTTGCAGAAACTAGCTGATACAGGAGGGAGACCTATGTCTGACAAAAGCCCATGAGAAAAATGAACACTGAACCACATGCTCAGTGACCTGAGGCATGAGGTTCCTGGAACTTTGCTGGAAATGATGGGGGGAAGGATTCTGTAATCCAAAGCCGTTGTGCCTTTGTCTTTTTTTTGAGTCAGGGCTGTCACTCCGTCGCCCAGGCTGGAGTGCCGTGGCACGATCACAGCTCACTGCAGCCTCAACTTCCTGGGTTCAAGCAATCCTTTCACCACAGCCAACTGAGTTGCTGGGACCACAGGTGCACACCATCGTGCCTGGCTAAAGTTTTTTAAATTTAATTTTTTTTAAACTTAATTTTATTTATCATAGAGTTGTGCGTACAAGTGAGGATTTACTTTTTTTTTTTTTTTTTGAGTTGAAGTCTCACTCTGTCACCCAGGCTGGAGTGCAGTGGCATGCTCACAGCCACCCCAGTGTTGACCTGCTGGACTTCAGAGATCCTTCCACCTCAGCCTTCCAAGAAGTTGCCCAGGCTAACCTTGAACCCATGGGCTTAGGCAATCCACTCACCTCAGCCTCCCAAAGTGCTGGTATTATAGGCTGAGCCACCAAGCCTGGCCTATTTTTTTTTTTAAGTTGGAGTTTCCCTCGTTTACTCAGGCTGGAGTGCAGTGGCACACTCACGGCCACTGCAGCCTTGACCTGCTGGCTCAGGTGATTCTTCCACCTCAGCCTTCCAAGTAGCTTGGAGCCACAGGTATCGTCACCACGCCCGGCTAGTTTTTTGATTTATTGTAGAGATGTCTCAAATCCCTGGACTCAGGCAATCCTCTCACCTCAGTCTCCCAAAGTGCTAGGATTACAGGCTTGAGCCACCACGCCCTGCTTGAGGATTTACTATTAATACATAAGTAGGCTGCCTGCAGGTGAAGCTTGGGCTTCTAAGTGGCTCTCACTACCCCTGGTAGTGGACCTGGTACCCTTTGTCACATGCCTCCCATCCTCCTCTCTCCCTCTCACCCCTAGCAGTGCCCAGTCTGGCTACTTTAATTTTAAGTTGGAGTCTCACTCCATTGTCCAGGCTGAAATGCAGTGGCATGCTCACAGCCACCCCAACCTCGACCCTGCTGGGCTCAGGTGATCCTTCTGCCTCAGCCTTCCAAGTAGCCAGAACTACAGGTGTGCACTGTCACACCTTTTTTTTTTTAATTTTAATTTTAGAGATGAGGTCTCACCATGTTGCCCAGGTTGGTCTTGAACCCGCAGGCTCAGGCAATCCTCTTGCCTTGGCCTCCCAAAGTGCTGGGATTACCGACTTGAGCCACTGCGCCCAGCCTATTTTTTTATTTTTTGAAGAGATAAGGCTGCTCTTGAACTCCTGGGCTCAATCGATCCTCCTACTTCAGCCTCCCAAAGTGCTAGGATTATAGGCGTGAACCACTGCGCCTGCATGCCTGTGTCTTGCTTGCTCCCTAAGCAGAACTACCTAGGAAAGATGGGGCTTATGGCATCTGGCAAGCCCTCCGAGGTTCTCCTGGATAATGCTCTTTGTTTCAGAAAAACCTGGATATAAACCCCAGCTTGGCTATTACTACCTGTGTGTCTATTTACTGCACGGAGCCTTGGGGTCCTTGGCTATAAAACAGGGAGACTCCTTAAACTTTCAGAGTTGTCGAAAGGTTTGGAGAGAACATGGCACATACTTGGTGGTCAGACAGTATGGGCTCTTAGTATGTTATTATGAAATGCTTTGTTATTCTTATGCACAATATACACTGCAAAGGAGAAATGAATGGCCATGTTTGAACTGAGTGCTCTGGGGGAAGTACTGGATAGTCTTGGACTGCAAGTTCAGCACCTTTGTGTACTCTGTTCCACATCATCATTTGTGTCATCATTATCAGCCAGGATGGAGTGTGGTGCAGTAGAATGACATAAGCTTTAGACAGAGGTTCAGTTGTTAAAATCTTTCTACGCAAGTGCAACATACACACAGAAGAGGGCACAAATCCAAAGTGGAGATGAATCAAGTTTCACAAAGCGGACAGGCTCATGTAACCAGCATGCAGATCAAAGACAGAACACGACCAGCACCCAGGAAGCACCTCTCCACCTGCCAGTTGTACCCACCATCCTGACTTCAACCACCATAGATCTGTCTTGCCTGTTTCCCCCATTAAATGTTGTGCAAAAGGAATTTCACATTATGTGATTCACCCAAGTAGTTTTGGGTAGCTATAGTTTGTTCATTCTCATGATTGTCTATTTTGTTTACTGAAAAATAATGACTGTATATATGTATAGGGCAGGATGTGAGATTTTGATCTATGTATACATTGCAGAATGTTTAAATCAAGCTCATTAGCATATTAATCACCTCACATACTTATCACTTTTTTGTGGTGAGAAAATTTAACATCTACTTTTTTCTCAGTTTTGAAATATATAAAATCATGTAGTTTTCCACTGTGGGACTTCCACAATTTACCCACTCTCCTGAAGGGAGAGTGTCCTCATATTTTGGTGAAGTCTCTCTCTCTCTCTCTCTCTCACACACACACACACACACACACCCCACAAACTGGGGTGCCAAAAAATGTATGCACTTTTTTTTTAAAGGAAAAAAAACTATATCAAAATTGTAATACTGTCCTGCCTGTTGAATGGTGATGCTAGAGTTCATTTGATAACTGGTATATTTTGAGTGAATGTCATACTATACATTGCTGCCGTAATTCAATTCAAAAAGTAATACATAGATAACATCTCTTAAAATGTGTATACTTTTTTTGGGGGGGGGGCTTTGGTATACTTAGAATTTTAAAAATAGAAAAAGAAAATATCATAAAATCATCATAGAAAGTTCCTCAAGAGGTTGGAAGAAGTTAAAATTAATTCCTCTGTGGAAAGTAGCATTGAGCTTGGTCTTGGAGCATGAACAAAAATATTGTAAGAATCGAATAATACATAAGCAAATGTTAGAAAGTATAAGATGTAATACAAATGCAAAGGCTAGTATTTTAACTGGTGCCCAGGTTAATTCCTTCCTCCCTCCCTCTCTCTCTCTCTCCCCACAGCCAAGACAGCCTCAACCTGCTGGGCTCAGGCGATCCTTCCACCTCAGCCCTCCAAGTAACTGGAACTACAGGCAGGTGCCACAACGCTTGGCTCAGTTTTTGATTTATCGTGGAGATGAGGACTCTCCAAGTTACCCAATCTGTTCTTGAAACCAGGAACTCAGTCAATCCTCCCACCTCCACTTCCCAAAGTGTTAGGATTATAGGCGTGAGCCACCATGCCTGAATAAAGACTCACTGTTTGTATCTGTATATTGGAAATAAAAATACTTGCCCCTCATTGTTGTGCCCAGGAATACTACGTGCAGGGTCTCTGACCCAATGTAGCTCCTCCCTCTTCCATTCTTCCTTAACCAGCCAGAGCGCCCTCTGTTCCAGGACATGGCCTTTTCACTAGGCTTCCTCTTGGCCGGGAGACCTCCACATGAATTTGGAAAGCTCACCCGCTGTCCAGGGCTTGTGGGGCTGCCTTTTCCCCGACCTATTTGCCAGCTCTCCTTTGTGAGCCTAGACACTACCTTCAGAATCTTTCTTAACACGGTGCTCCAGGCTGCCACTGCAGAGTGACAGGCATCAGCTCTACCTTGCTGTCTTCACATAGCCCCTGTGAACAGGGCTTCCCCAGGCCCAATCTCCCCCTTACAGCCTGACTCTGGGTGTTTTGGGAATAGCAGGTTTTGCCTGATCCTATTGGCCTTTTATTTATAGTTATACCCTCCACGTCACCTTCTTATTTTCCCCTGCTTCTTGCTTCTCTAGTTCATTCATCACCAACACGCAGACCAACTTTTTTTGCCCCTAAGGAGAAATCTTTATTTATTTATTTTTGAGTTGGAGCCTCACTCTGTCGCCCAGACTGGAGTACAGTGGCCGCTCCCGGCCACCGCAGCCTCGACCTGCTGGGCGCCAGCAATCCTGCCGCCTCAGAGAAATCTTTATTTACAACTTTGTGGAAACAGTTGAAGGGCCCAGGTGGTGGCAAAGTTATGATTACTTAGGGAAAAACAATGTGGCAATGAAGATTTCCTTCTGAGAAACTTTCAAAAGACTTAAGTCTTCTACCTGCTATTTTAAATATATATATTTAAAAAATGTTTTTGGTCAGATAACATATTTACATGTATTCATCTATAAAAGATACTAAAGGGTCTATAGTAAAGAAATGATCCCTTTTCCTTGTTCTGCAGTTACCTCGTCTTCCCTGGTGGTGGCCAAGAGGTCACTAGAAAAGGTATCCGTTTGTAAACTCTTTAGGCTTGGTGGGCAGACCCCTGTTCTACTGTATACTTGAAGGAAAATTTTATGTAAAAACAAGCACACACATATTCGTGTCTGCTCCCACAACTCTGCAAAAATGATGGCATACTCTATAGACTGTTCCAGACTCGACTTTTATCAGTTAAACTAGAGGTTGGCAAACGATAGCACACAAGTTAAATCCAGCCCGTCATGTGTTTCTGTAAGTTTTGAGGCAGGCTAGCTAGGAATGGAAAATTACTGAGCAGGAGGTTAAGGGAGTTAAAAACTTTCCTGTGATTTATAATTAGTAGGAAACTGACACAAACTGCCTATGGCTTGTAACTGATATGAAATTGATAAAGCAAAGCAAGATAAAAACAAAGCAACATTCCCTACCTTCTAGCACTCACCAGCACTCCCCTCTCAGCTTGTACTTTTGGTTCAAATTAAAGCTCCTTTCTTTTTTCTGTGAATTCTTTACTTCAGCGGAGTTGGAATGGAGGTTCACACCTCTTGGAAAGAGACTTCCAATTCCTTAAGGACTCATCCGTGGCAGCATGCTGGGCCTAACTGGGCAACGCTTTCTCTCACTAAAGTGATCCTCCCCAAGCCTGCTGCAATCAGCTTTATTGTAACCTCTGTTCATTGGTTGACATATTCTGTGTGGTGGCTTTCATGTTACAGTGGCAGAGCCAAGTAGTTGCAACAGAGCCTAAAATACTACCTGGCCCTTTACAGAAAAAAGTTTGCTGACCTCTGAGTTAAATGAGTTAAACAATGTGATAGCCTTTCCGTATCAGTACAGAATGAACTTCCTCACTTTTTTTTTTTAAGTCAGAGTCTCACTTTGTTGCCCAGGCTGGAGTGCAGTGGCATACTAACAAGCCACTGTGGCCTCGACCTGCTGGGCTCAGGCAATCCTTCTGCTTCAGTCTTCCAAGTAGCTGGAGCTAAAGTTAATTTTTTTTTATTTATTATTTTTATTTTTTTTTTGAGTTAGAGTCTCACTCTGTTGCCCTGGCTGGAGTGCAGAGGCATGCTCATGGCCACCACAGCCTCGACCTGCTGGGCTCAGGCAATCCTTCCACCTCAACATTCCAAGTAGCTGGAACTACTGTTTTTTTATTTATCGTAGAGACAAGGTCTTGCCATGTTGCCCAGGCTGGTCTCAAACCCCTGGAATCAGACAATCCTCTTGCTTCTCTCAAAGTGCTGGTATTACAGGCATGAGCCACCGCACCCAGCTTCTCTTTTATTTTCATGGCAGCATGTTATTTTGTTGTATGGCTGCACTATAATTCATTTAACCAGGCCCTCTTTATGGATAGTTATGTAATTTCTGATTTTATTTTTTGTTTTAGAGATAAGGTCTGGCCATGTTGTCCCGGCCAGACTGAAACTCCTAAGATCCTACCTTTTCAGCCTCCCAAGTGGTTGTGACTACAGGTGTGAACCACCATGCCTGGCTAATTCCTGACCCTTATTTATTTCTGATCACTATTTTGCTGCTAGAAATAATGCTGCAATGAATCACTTTTTCTTTTATCTCATTTCCCCCATGTGTGAATATATTTACAAAATGAAGTCCTAGAAGTGAAATTGCTCCATCAAAGTCTGCATGCCTTTACATCTAATGTCAAATTGCTGCCCATGGAGGTTATACCAATTTACATTCTTTTTTTTCTTTTTTTTTTTTTGAGTTGGAATTTTGCTATGTCGCCCAGACTGGAGTGCAATGGCCGCTCCTGGCCACCGTAGCCTCTACCTGCTGGGCTCTGGCGATCCTTCCACCTCAGCCTTCCAAGAAGCTGGAACTACAGATGCACGCTACCACGCCTGGCTAATTTTTGATTTATTGTAGAGATGAGGCTTCACCAAGTTGCCCAGGTGGGTCTCGATCACGCGGACTCAGACAATCCACTCACCTCAGCCTCCAAGGCACCAGATTACAGGCTGAGCCACCAAGCCCGGCTCCAATTTACATTCTTACCAATGTTATGAAAATACCTGTTTTGGTCCACCTAAGCCAGCAGAATATTTGAAGCCTCTTGATATTTAACAATCTGCTAAGTGGGAAAAAAAAGTATCCCAGTGTAGTTTCCTTTGCATGCCTTATTCTAATGTGTTGCTTATCCTTTCATGCACTTATGAGGTGTGTGTTCCTGCCTCTGGCTGACAGTTTACTCTCTTAGTCTGAGGATCTTCTGGAGCCTGGTCTCCTCCCTCTCTGGCTCTCTTGTGTCACTAGCACAAACAAGCTTTTTGGGAACAAAAGCCTTTAGGACAAACTTAGGGTGGCAATTGGTGGCATCAACGTTCCAGATATCAGGGTTGGGAAGCCCAGGGGGAGACCTGCAGGGGCTCCTCATTCTGCTCTGAACTCAGAAGACTAATTTTCAGATGGCCCAAGATGTCCTCTTGTGTCCTCTTCCTCCACAGAGCTTCTGTTAACACATACAGCCTCATGTTCCTCCAGCTTTTTTATGGGAACTATGTGGCAGGCATTATATTTCCAGCTAGCCATCTTTTTGGCTTTCTTGGGGTTCTGTCTCCTGCATGATACCAGGTCGTACTGGAGTCTGCTGAATGGAATTTGATGGTGGTGAGGATTATAAAGGCAAATTTCTTTCTTTCTTTTTTTTTTTTTGTGTTGGCGTCTCACTCTGTCACCCAGACTGGAGTGCAGTGGCCACTCCCCGGCCACTGCAGCCTCGACCTGCTGGGCTCCG